>NW_015386601.1:106943-186679 GCF_001527695.2 Protobothrops mucrosquamatus | reverse complement strand
AAGTAAGGCAGATTTAAATGCAATAGGTTTCACAACTACTGTTCCAACAGGTTTCACAATCACTGAAGTCAGTTTTATAACTTTGTGCAACATTAAAGCAATCTTAGATCACTCTCACTTTCAACTGTTTTTTCTATTGAAAAAAGGGTTGGGAATGGTGAAAAGGATAAGAGAAGCAATAGTGATAGCAGAATCTGTTAAAAAATCCAGGAAATTTCTTTCTGCACATGTCTTACGCTTATCACCGATTTTATGAGAAGGCAACAATTAGATTTCTCATCTGCCCAGCAGACCGGTGGTCAGTTCCAAAACCATATTGTTATTAGTCTCTCTACATTTTCATTTCCAGATTAGCAGCTTGGAAATTGGGCAAATTGCATTTAATGGAGGCTTAGATGTCATGGATTCCAGCTGCTAATCTCTTGATTATGGACCCAAATTTTTCCATTATTTAATAGTTTGATCCTGAAGTGCCAATTGTATAATTCATACAAAAGCTTACAGGAAGATAACTGATTAGTATGCTATCATTTCTTATAGTCTTCACCAATTTTCCACAGACAGCTATTTTTTTGATCAACACTTTAATTCAAAATACTTACTTTCAAAATTATGTACCAAATAAGTTACAGGTTTGCCTCCATCCGCTGGTGTGTATGTCATCTCTACTTTTCCAGGGCCAGGAACCACAAAATCTGTAGCTCTGTACTATGAAACAAAAAAACAAGAGTGCCAGTTTTGATCAAATGTTCTGTCATAATACCATATCTACAATATGGTATATAATAATATACCATATCTATTTGGAAACAATTTCTATTGCTGTGCCCTGGAGCTGTGGGAAAGAAGAAAACTCCTTGAATGGCTTCTTATAGTGAAACTGGCAACTTCAGTGCTGTTTTGAAAGAGGGCTCAAACTATTTTAATCATTAGCAAAACCTGCAGTTTGCTACTCATCTATTCTAATCTAAATGCTATTACATGCATGTTTTATAACAATTCATATAGTGCTGTAAACCTGATTGCATTTTGCTCCCCACGTGTATTCTCTAGTCAAGATTTCTAATGGTGGTAAGAAGTCATGCAAGTTAAAGGATAAACATAAAATATTGTTCAAGATACTCACTTGGTCACCATAAGCATGGCGGCCAATAATAATGGGCTTTTTCCATCCAGACACTAATCGGGGGATGTTTTTGCAGATAATGGCTTCCCTGAAGACAGTGCCCCCCAAAATGTTTCGAATGGTTCCATTAGGTGATTTCCACATCTGTTTTAGCTTGAACTCTTCTACCCGCTTCTCATCAGGGGTGATTGTGGCACACTTGATTCCTACATTGTACTTGTTTATAGCTTTAGCAGCTTCCTCTGTAACCATGTCATTTGTTGCATCACGATTTTCAATGCCCAAATCATAGCTGTAAAGAAAAGTCCCCAATAAATGACATTTAATCATAACCACATAATCACTTCATTTATTCATGGTTCCATCTCCCAGATTTACACCGTACTAAGAAACTGTTTTTGAAGCATCCCTGGAAAGGAGGCAAATCTGGCCACAAAAATCCATGGAGAAATCTGAGATTTAAGTCCACAGAAGGCAGCGCATTAGTAAGCCTATCCAAATTCCAAAAGCTAGTGGCTTTCCTTTTCCAAACATTTTAAAACAGCTTTGATAAATCAGTTCCATACCAAAGGCTGCCAGAGGAAGCTGAAAGAGAGAGAAAGAGCTGGAGTTGTTTCTGGGAAAGAAAAGCTGATGTTTGATCTACTAGGTCAGGGGTAGGCAACCTCGGCTCTTTTCTGACTCATGGACTTCAACTCCCAGAATTCCTGAGTAAGCTATGGGAGTTGAAATCCATGAGTCATAAAAGAGCTGACAACCTGGACTCCTAGTGACTTTATGGGCAACTCATAATAATTACTGAAAGACAATATCTCAGCGGTGTCCAATAGCCCTTCAAAGGGACTTTATTGTGTTTGTACTGCAAGTTGGACTCAAAGTAGAGCAATATCTTAACAAAAAATCTGCAGTCTTATCTACTGCCTTTATCTCCAAACTTCAGACTGATTTGAGAGAATAATGCACAATTACTCAGTAGAGCCGTTCTAACTTTGAATAGTTACTAAATGAACACGTGTAAGTTGAGGGCTACTCCCAGATGGCTTCTGGGTGCAATTCAAGATGCTGACTGGAACTACAATGCATAGCACTAAGCTATTTTTGGGACTGCCTCTGTCCCATTGTTTCTACCAGCAAAGGGGACACCTTCCATCAAATAATGTCATCATCTTAGATCCTAGAGTTATGCCTTCTCTATGGCAGGGCTTTTCTCAGAGATCCAAATGTTCCTGATCCTGTTAGCTTATTGCAAGTCACTGAAGGGCTTGCTGTTTTCTCAGGTGTCTCAGTCAAGAGGGTCAGGTGAGCTCTGCTGCTGTGGGATGTGCATTTTCTGTATTGAAGTAATTTTTTATCTTTGGTTGTCCTGGCTTGTATGCTGTGGTTTATGTTTTAATACTTATACACTTCCTGGAATCACTGTTATGAAATGGGTAGCCATATAAATAATTTAAATAAACACTTGAATACTGAAGTTTATTAGTGGCCCGTACAAAGTAATCTGCAAGAATTTTATATAAATGGGCAATTTCAAGAAAGGAATACTGGAAAACATCACTAATATATGCACCAAATTCTACATAAACCAATGTATTGCCCTAAATTGTATAGGTCCAATTGGTTAAAATATTTGCCCTATTAAGAGATCAAAAAAGAAATAAAAATATGTCTAGGCTCTACTATGTAATAGAAATCAGACCCCAGTAGTATTTTAGCAGCTTCAGCACTTGCAAAACAGCACATCTTGTTAGACAGGTGATTGCCTACCTTCCTTTTGCCTTCTGGGAACAAAGTATGAGAGAAGTAGGCTAAAGTTCAAAATGTGCTGGCTTTCATTTATGGCTGACGCAATTAAAAGAACTTGCTGTCCTTTTGCCAAGGGGGCTCTTTTAATGGCCTTGACAACTATAGAACAGCCAACTGATTAAATGCTACATGATGTCACCTCTGCCACTGTAGCTTCTGTAGGTTTATGGAATATGGAGTCCAAAGGAAAGGATGCAGGTTTACACCTCTCCACAGCTGAGTTGTATTATCTAGCCTTCTTTGAATTAGCAGAAAATTATATTAGCATGAAAGCTGTTGTCCCCATTGTCAGTGGTACCTAAGATTTTTGTGCTTCATTTTCAAGTCATTGCCGTTTCCCGACTTCCAAGTTAATGGATTACAAAGCTTAACAGAGTTTATACACCTTCAGATTGCCTCTGGACTTTATGGGAATAAGAGGAAAAATTGTAACACAATATGGATAATTTAATTAAATTTAAACCTGTCACAATCAAGGCCTGGGATGAAATGAAGGCAATGTAATGACAGAAACAAATGCTGTTGCCAGGATATGTCTATGTTACTGTTAGGTGCAAGTGAAAAGATTCAGGCAAAGAAACCCTTATTACTAGTCACCAATAACATTTAGAAGAGCTACTCAAAATTAAAACATGGGCCAAAGGGATGAAAACACCCCCCCCCCCCCAGTAATCATTTAAAAACTAAGAAGATCAAAGGCAGGATGCCCACAGACCTGCTAACTTGTGGGCTGGGGGAAATAACTTTTACTAAGTAGCTATTTTTCATAGTGTAGTGATGAAATTTATTACATTTCTCTGCTGGTTATGGCACATTAAAAAAACACAAGAACAAATGGTGACCATTCAGTTAATTTGGTTAATTTAAAGCCACAAGACAGCCTTGAAGTAGCTGGGCTTTGCAACAGGGTCTGAATGAATGCTGGCAATGTGAAAACAGATTCTTATCTTCAGGCCAGTTCATGTACCTAGACCTTCAACTTTTAAAGCAAAGGTTTGGTTACGGAATGTCACAATTTGAAGAGCAAGGAGGCAGTTTTGAAAATATACGCACGAAATATAAATAGTGATATATCTTCAGACTTTTTTAAGTACCAGAACTAACATTTAACAAAAACACACATAAGCTGCATTTTCCTCACAGTATAGAGGATATACCTGTGAAGATCCAGGTCCACGTAGGGAAAGATCAGCTTCTCCTTAATCAGTTCCCAAATCACACGGGTCATTTCATCCCCTTGCACCTCAACCACAGGGCCTCCATTAATTTTTTTAGACATTGTAAGCTAATGGGGAAAAAAACACAGGAAGTTCTGATTCATCTCCAGCTCAATTTTAATTAAGCCCACAATTTGCTCTTAAAGCAAGTTAATTCAGTATAAGTGTACACGTTTGTACTTCTTCTATATGCTTTGTTGTATCCCCTGCCCCACAATATCAAACCTGAATTTTTACAGTTTCTTTGAAGGAAAGATATACACATAGATACAAAATTATGATATGATGGGATATAAAAGAACAAAATAATTTTATCCTTCAAAAATTATTGGAGATATATGAAATGTAGTCACAAGGAATCTGCTTCAATAAGCTATGCAGTGAAAGTCTGTGATTTGAGACTTCCAACTACAAACGGATCCAGCCCTGAATTTCAGTTGGATGTAACTGAGACAATTCATGTTTCAGAAATGGAATCTACATCAGTTGTATGTAAAATGAGGTTACACAAATTGCTTCCATTGTGTGTGAGAGAGAAAATTGTCTTGTTAAAGCAAAAGTTGGGAATTGAAGTTGAGAAGAGGATATCTCTGATTATATAAAAAGACACTCAAGAACAAATACGAATGGAACTTAAAAATTGGAACTTAATGAATGTACAGGAAAAAAACATGAATACTGAACTATTGCAATAAAACATGAACTGAATGCTGGCAAGAAAAAGCATTACATGGTCAATTTCTACAAAAGATCCAAGGTGAAAATGGATAAAGATAAAATGTAGGAATGGCTTACAACTGTAACATTAAAAAAAAGAAATTGAAGGCTTGATTTTGGCTGCTCAAGAGTAAACTATTTAAACTAATGCAATCGAAGTCAGAACTGAAAAACCTGTCAAATTGATTCAAAGTCAGATTGTGCAAAAAAGCAAAAAACCCAGATTAGCTAGAGCAAGAAAATCACAAAAACTGATTATAAACAATATAACACAGTCACCAAAATGATTCACAGGAACAACTGTAAAAATGTTCATGTACCAGTAATGAAAAATTGGTGGCAACACATAGCTGAAAAGTAATAAAAATCAGCAGGTTAAAATGTTATGGAATTTCCAAATACAAGGTGATAAAGTTTTGGCTTATATCACATCAGATTTAACTGTGGTTGAAAAGAAGAAAGTATGGATAAAGGAGGTGGCAACACCAAGGGACAGTAGACTAGAAGACAAAGAATTGAAGAAAAACATAAAACATTAAGATCTGAAAATTGAAGTTGAATGATCATGACATAAACCAACCAAGGTAGTCCCAGTGGTTATTGACACATTGGATAACATACCAAAAATTTGTACATGATACTTACAAAATATGTATTGACAAAATTTCCATCTGTCAGTTACAAAAGGCCACACTGGTTGGATTGGTATATTATATCAATATGTTACAGCATCCTATGTGTTTTTAGGAGGAATTCTGAGTATGAAGGCCAACACTAGCTAAAGAACTGGCAGCTGTGATTTTACATTTTTGTATATATAAAAGTAATAATATTGCTCAGGTCCTTGGGAAGAACTCAATAAGTGTATAAAAATGCACTTGGCTGCTCAAGAGTAAACTATCCAGTCTAAACATCTGACTGACTGACCAATCATAGAGATAA
Organism: Protobothrops mucrosquamatus; assembly: GCF_001527695.2. Lineage (NCBI taxonomy): Eukaryota > Metazoa > Chordata > Lepidosauria > Squamata > Viperidae > Protobothrops > Protobothrops mucrosquamatus. The sequence continues at coordinate 180,874 of NW_015386601.1, read as the reverse complement.
TTTCACTGTGTATGCCTCCCAACTACTAGCAACTCTGGTCTAAATAACTGTTTCTTTATTTACAGGCCACCTAGTAGCTGAATTATATTATTTATAAAAAATGACTGTACTATTAAGCCTTTTTGACTGCACTGAAAATATGATCAGCTCATGATCACTCATGCCCTAGTCATCGCCTGTATGGCTTACTGTAATGTGCTATACATGAGGCGGCCCTTGAAGAATATCCGGAAGCTTCAGCTGGTGTAAAATGCCCCTAATTGTATACAAATGTTATACACATGTTATACATCCCTGCTTCATGAGCTGTACCGGTTATCAGTTTGTTTCTACAACCATTTCAAAATGCTGGTTTTGATCTTTAAAGCCCTTCATGGCATTAGGATGGGTTATTTAAGGAACCACCTTTAACCAATTACATCTGCCCAGCCCATTAGATCTGGTAGAAGTGGTATGTTGCAGGTTCCATCTTTGAAGAAGTTCCATTTGATGGGACCCAGGACATGAGCCTTTTCTGCCATGGCATCTGCCCTCTGGAACATTGTCCCCTATGAGATGAGATCTCTACCATCCTTCTGGAACTCCCTTAAAACCTGGTTATGTCAACAAGCCTAGTGATTGCAAGGAAATAGTAATTTGATTATACGGCATTGTTTATAACCTGATGTTGTGCCTTAACCTTTTATAGTAATATTGAATTTTTGTACTTGTACTTTGAATGTTTTTAAAATTGATTTCATGATTGTTTTGTATGACACTAAGTGTCACATTTGTGAAATGGACAGTCATATAAATTTAATAAAAATGCAGGAGTTGGTCCTGATTGAGAATACTGTACTCTGCATGTTTGGGGGAAAGTTTAAAGTTTTGCACTCTAGCCACCTGCTTATATAGCCAGGACATTGTTTTCCTTCCCTTAATAAAGTCTGTTTGGCTGCTAAAGGGACCCTTATATATTTACTTTCTGCAAATGATGCACTTCAGAGGAAGATATTCAAGGAAATAAACGCTCCTACCTGCCCCTTGACCTTAGTTAACAAAAAGCATAGCTTTAAAATGTTCTGTGGCCAATTGATAATCCCCACAGGTATTTGCTTACGAGTGTTGGTTACGAAAGAGCCGTGACTTGGCAATTTTACCCTCATAAGATATCTAACACTGTATATGCAAAAGTCAATGAAAGAAGCACATGCTGTAGGCTCCACTCTGAAATTATTTTTTGTAGTACTACACAGTAGTACTAGTGCACTGTTTGGGCCAGGCTACAGTCTAATCATGTGAGTATATTAGTGAGTATAACTGAGCACATTCCATAATCATCAAACTGGCAGAAATACTTATTGTATTGCTGCAAGATATATTTAAAAAGATATAAAAATATTTTCCTTATGGAAAGAGATGTTTTTAACATGAAATCAATAAACTGTTAAATTACACTATTTAACTCAGAGTTTATCACACAGAGATTGTAAATGTAATAAACTGTGACAAAACATCATTTTAAAGCAAAGTATTCATTCTGGCATAATCTTTTCAAGATCAATTCTCTTCTCCATCATATAATTAAATGGCCTCCAATCCATCAAAATTTTGATGTACAAATGTAACTCATGATCATTATATACAATAGCCTGATTTGCATATTTTACTAATCCATCATTCATTTGACATTGGCTGGTCCAACTAACTATAATTGTCAGGGCAAAGCTGCTTAATCTTGTCCAATAAACCATAATGTGGCTTACTGCAAAATGTAAACCTGATTATAGTTAGTGCTCAACTTTCAACTGTTTGAAAGTTACAGCACCAGAAAAAAGTGACTTATGACCATTTTTCACACGAACATTACAGCATCTGCATGGATGTGACCAAAATTCAGATCCTTGGCAACTAGATCATATTTATGACAGTTGCAGTGTCCCAGGGTCATGTGATCACCTCTTGCGACCTTCTGACAAGCAAAATCAATGAGGAAGCCAGATTCACTTAACAACCAGGTTGCTAACTTAACTGCTGTGCTTCATTTAACAACTGTGGCAAGTAAGGTTATGAAATGGGGCAAAACTCATTTTAACAACCATCTCACTTAGCAACAGAAATTTTTGGGCTCAATTGTGGTCATAAGTCGAGGACTACTTGTATAGATTTTCATTTGCCTAGGAAAATACCATCCATCTGCAAAATAGGTTCTCCTTCCTTATGTCCACCCTTAAGACTTAGTGCATGTCTGGGAAAGGGATTTGAAAAAAAGGAGAGGTGTTGCAATTAGAAGAGTGCTTGCATAATATTGGATGTGGTTCAGAATGTTGAAATAACCAGTATTCTGAAATCCATAATTAAACAGGCCTTATTGTAGAAAAGAAAGACTAATAAAAACACCTGTATGCAAGATTATAGTTCTCAGAGATATTTTACATATTTATTTCATTATTAGCTTGCTGCAGAAATTGGATGTCTATATATGTAACTTCACAGCAAAATCAGAACAAATGAGAAAGGCTATAGAGCCTTTAATAACTGGCTGCTAAAATGACCCTTTTGTTTCCCAGGATTTTCTACCATTCTTTCCAGAACTACATCTTTACATATATTTAGTAAAACCAGTGGACTTCAGTGAAAGAAACGTTATGTATGCCACCTTGAATTATATATAGTGGAATATTAATTCTAATAAACAAAATAAATACACTTCAAATTAAAATGTTGGTTTTGTTAGGATAGTGGCTAGGTACTGCCCATCTCAATCAAGCCAAAATTGGGACCAATTATTTTGAACGTTTCCATCTCACATTTTCATGGCCACACTTGTAATGGAATTGTTGGTTACCAACAAGCTAACCTAAATGCAGAATACCATAATCACATAAACCATAATCACATAATACCACAAAGCCATTATCTTACACAGAGACTTCCAAACTGATAATCAATTAAGGTAAACCTGAAGTTGATTTTACCATATTGAATTTAACATTTCTGAATTTAATTGTGCAAATATTACTATAACTATCCCACAATCCCACACATAAACCAGGATTAGACTAAAAAAGGACAGATGTATCCATCTGGCCCTGTTATTCCAGGAGCAAGGCAGTTGTTACAATATGCTATAAAGGAAATAGTCTGTAATCAAACTTAACCAAACCAATATAAAACAAAAGGTGAAAAGCTTTCTCAGCCATTTTGACTTGTACAATTTTCAGGGTGGGGACAAAGAGTCAACAGTGAAAAGCAATTAGAAACAGAAAAATTCTAACACATATAAGGATTTGTACAGTATATAAAAGAGGCTTTTCATATCATTTTTTTTTAAAAAGCTGCAGTCACAGTCAAACTAGTTAATTGCAGTAAAAACCGCAAAAAGGGTCGTGTAACCTTATAATATTTTAGTTTTTAAGCTATTTGTGGCTTCAGCGGCACAATAACCCTTGCTAGCCTTCAAGATACTGGACGACTCGTTGCTTTTACTAATCATTTGGAACCGAGTAATCCATGCACCCCGAAGAAGTGCAAGGCGAAGAAACAGAGGAGACTCACCTCTTTGGGCAGATAGGAATCACTGAACGACTTGGAGGACTTTGAAAAACAGGACTGGAAGATCCCAGGACGAGGAGGGCTTGCGTTGTCACTGCTCGTCTCGCTCCCACTGCCACGGTCGACCTCTAGGGCTGGGTAGCTGCTGCTGCTGGTGCTTGTACTACCGCCGTCGTTTTTACTCGGGGCGTAGACTCTGCAATAGGTAAAAAAGAGCAGGTTTAAATGAAAGTCTGCTTGGGCCACACCTCCTCCCAGTCTCGGTGACGCCCACAATAAGGTCTGATACTTCGTCCCTCCTTTACTCTCCAGTTGCCCAATAGAGAAAATGAGGAAAACCGCTTCGCCAATGCGCTCTTCCCACGCGCTTGTCACGAACCAGCGAAGGGAAATGACTGGAGAAGCTTTGTAATTTGTGGGGGGGGGAGGGGGAATACAGAGCACACAGAATAAAGAAGAGGAGTAGAACAAAGGTGATTTTATCATGTTCCCGCGGGTAGATCGGAGACAAAGACTGGGTGACACGCTAAAAATGCAAGCTAGATATTGCCGCGAACACAAATGCATTTTTCTTGCTCTCTCTGTCTTGCCACCACTGGCAAGCGTACGTAACCTGTCGCTTGGGCTCAGTTCCTCGGATGGGTGCGGGATTGCAGGTTTAAGAGTTCGCAGAGGGTCTCCGGCCTCTGAAGGTTTAACAGAACAACAGCTCAGGCTTCAGATCCTTGAAGTGGTAGGATTTGATCCGGCTGTCCAAAGAGGAAGGTTGACTGCCGTTGATCTTTGATCTTGACCCTGATTGGTCGTGGGCGAACAGAAGCTCTCAAGGACAAACTGAGAATCCGCTGGGCTTTATTTTGACACTTTTGGCTGCTTTCCTAAATACAAGAAGGCTGAAATCTTTACACTCAGACAGCTGGCCTCCCTCCCGCAAAGTGTCATTAATTCATCCCCATGCAAGCCTGCTGGCCAGTTTGTATGAGACAGGAAAGCAAGAAATGAATGAAGGGATGTCACGGGGAAGGAATCACATGGTTGGCTTTCCAAATCATGTTCCGCTGTCTATCTACATATTCAGGCCCCAGGAAAAAGCAGAGAGCGCAGTTTCTCAACCTTGACAGCTTTAAGTTGTGTGGACTTCTGGGAGCTGAAGTCCACACATCTTAAAATTGTCAAACACTGAAGAGACAATGCAGAATATTGACTCCTTGTAGGAGTCAAATGACCATCAGGTATTATTCCTATAATTCTGAAGTGTTAATGGCGAGTTTTTCATGATTCCACAAACCTATTATTTTATATAAACCGTTCAAGCGCCCCAAATTAGTTTTGAGTTCAAATTGGACGTGTCTGTTGGGTGGGTAATTGACTTATAAAATTTCACAGATGATTGTGAGAATTGTATTAGGGCTTAATTACACCTCCCTGCATCCCATTGATATTGTACAGCGTTGACACACTATTGTTTAGGAATTTATTGGATTAATTCTCAGTAAGAAACTAAACCTGAGCCTAGGGGACATATTTCAAACAGGGAGAAACGCACATCATTATGGTATTTTCTCTGTTGCCCTCAAGCTTCTTCGTTCGACATGCATGCGAGTTGACAGTGACGAGTTCTTATGTCATCTCTACCTGTAATATTGCTCTATGATTGGACATAGAGCATATTCGCATTCAGAAGATGCAAAACTTCAGACAAAGCCAGATCATCAATGAGATTGGTTCCCCCTTTCTCGTATACACTTGATGACACGTTCGCGCGTTACCAGTCATTATAGCATTGTACGCTCGAGCTAAGCGGCATTGAAAACTTTGGTCGATGATTGCAGGGTCGTTGGCTAATGCCTGTGTGCGTTTGGTTCATCTCTCCGGCATCAATTGGATTGCCTGCGGGAGGCTGGAGCAGATGGCGCTGGAATAGCTCCTCCTCCGCCGCTTTGCTTTCGCAGGGGAAGAAACAGGAAGTGGATGGTGAGGAGGGAGCGCGTCCAAGCCGGGTCAGCTGCTCTCTTAGCCGGGCGTCTTGGTTCCCTTTGGCCGCCCCCTCTTTGATGGTGTTGCCTCTTGGAGAGCAGAGCGCAGGAGACCCGTGGCGGGAGACAGAAATAGCCTGCTGGAGCCTACCGAGTGGCGGGTGAGAGGCGGCGAACAAAGCGATTTTTTTCCTTCGCGAGGAAAGGAAGCGGGGGGGTGGGGGCTTTCACGCAGCCTCGTAGATTCCGTGTTTTAGCTTTATGGGTTTCAGCCTGTCTTAGATCCTACATATGGGGCTGGACCGTAGCGATAATAGTTTTTTTTTAAAGTGCTTTGGCTATTTAGCTCGTTCCTGTGCCCTTCCGAATTTTGTCCCGTCTTTTCTACTGCGCGGTGTGGCATTTCCGCAAACCAGATTTTGGGGTGGGAAAGTTAACAATCGGGTCCTGCAGGGCGTATCGAGACTCTGGGGAGTGGGAAAAGATGACACAGGATGTTGCTCTCCGCGACGGAGCAGCCATCCTGCCTTGTCTCGTAGTTTGTGAGGAAAGGGGGCACCCAAAAAAGATTCTGCTGAAATGAGCAATTGCAAAATAGAGGATTGTTGCATCTTTAGAAGTTGTGCAGTGAAGAGAACATTTTGCTCGGTCTGAGATTTTTTTACCCTTGTATGCTGAGTTGCACTTGCTTACATACTTCCCCTGGGTCGTTTTGAAAAGTGTAAGAACCCTTTGCCAATTAGGTGAATGAATGAATGCTTTTATTCACTGATCAGAATGGCAACTAGATAAATTGCTCCTATCAGTTTTGAATTGTACACCTTTGGAACGAAGAGTGAATGATGCACACTACATTTCCTAATACATTTTCCAATTTTGGGCTTCTGTTGGGATAGGCTTGTAGAGGCACTTTGATTTAAAACAGGATGGAACTACACTTGCATAAGGTTAAAGATATTGAGACCATTTCAAGTCATATAACTGATTGCACCCATATTCAAATGAAATATGTGTAAGACGAATGAATGTTCCCTTTTGAACAGATACCTGGATGCATTAAAGCTAGGATCCTGTTACCCTGATTTAGAAAGATGGCATGGGAATCCTTCTAGAAATAAAACTCCCTAAAATCCTTGTGGTGAGCATTGTTTTTAAGAAAAGGAAACTAAATTTTCATAGCATTAATGATATTAGTTAGAATAGTTAATTTTCAGCCCCGTTAGTCCTGTGATCCTTGTCATCCCCTTTGAACACTTTTATTCAAGTGGGTGAGTTAATACAGAATGTTATTTTGTGATATACTTTGGAAATTCAGACTTTTGTGTAACAGATTTTATCCAACATGGATTCTTAAGTTTGGGGCTTATGCTAAATAAAGATTTAAAGCATTCTGTTTTTTTGAAAGAATTTTCTTTTTATCTTTAGGTAATAAACACCTTTAACAATTATTAAGTATCAGAATTTATTAGAACATGGCAATTATTATAGTAGACTCTACAGCAGAGGTGTCGAACTCAATTTCATTGAGGGCTGCATTAGCATTGCGGTTGCCCTCGGGCCAGGTGAGTGTGGCCAGGGTGAGTGCTGCCTACTGGGTGGGCGTGGATGGAGTGGGTGTGGCCTACTGGGTGGGCATGGCCAGCTCTACATCGTTCGTGTCAAGGGTGCCTATGGGGATCTGGGCAGGAGTGGGACAGATCTGAGGGTCTCTGGCAGAAGGGGGTGGGACCGGGGCAAGCGCAAGGCATGGTCCATTTCTTCATTCCTCACAAAGGGTGACACCTCCCCAGCATGCACCCAGGGGGCGGGGCTGATGCGGCAGGGGCTGGTTCCTCGCTGTTTCTAGACCAGGGCTTTTCAACCAGTGGTACAGGTACCACTTATGGTACATTGGCACCTGGCAGGTGGTATGCGACCATCCTAGAAAAGTGGTAGCGGGGGAGGGGAATGAGCTGAACCGGTGGCAGCACCGCACAAGCCTGAGCGAGAGATGGCTGGAGCTGCAGGGTTGTCAGGGCTCAGTGGAAGCGCCAGGATCAGTGCCGCTTTCCAGATGATCGGCGCTTTGGGGCTGTCAGGGCTCAGTGGAAGTGCCAGGATCAGCGCCAGGCTCCAGCTGGAGCTCGGCACTGATCCTGGTGCTTCTGCTGAGCCCAGAAGAAGCGCCGATCAGCAGCATCTCCAGGGTATTGTGATTTACGTTCAGATGCTTGGCAACTGATTCATATTTATGACGGTCACAGTGTCCCAGGGTCATGTGAAGGGACAAAACCTGCTGCAACCACCCAGCAGATGGGGGGAATAAAAACCAAACACCGCCCACCCCACCTCACTGCCAATCCTCAACAGAAATGCTCACAACAATGAAAACCTCGGACAGGAGGAAGAGCGCAGCCGGGTGTCTTGCTCGGCTGAGGATTGGGCGGCACTTTTTTTAGTGCCATTGTAACTTCGAACAGTCACTAAGTGAACTGTTGTAAGTCGAGGACTACTTGTACTTTATCACTTTTTTCCTTTTTTGGGGGTCATCAAGTTCTTGACACCTTGCTAGGTGACTGGTGGTACTTGGATGTTGCCATATCCTAAAAGTGGTACAATGGGTGAAAAAGTTGAAAAGCCCTGTTCTAGACAGCCTTGTGGAGCTAAGACTGAATGTGTTTCAGCATAGATGGCCACCACAAAATTGTACATTGGCTCCTGGCCGGCCTGGGCCAAGGCAGCGGGGGCCATTCCCTCACTGTTTCCAGGATGGCTTTGCGGGCCACATGAAACCACTTCGCGGGCCACATCCGGCCCCCGGGCCTTGTATTTGACATGTCTGCTCTACAGTTATTAAAATCAAATGTTGTCTATCTTACAATTACATTTTATACTTTAAGAAAAAAATAAAATGGAATTCTGTGCCAGCAATTCAAAACCCAATTTAAGGATTAAATTATTATACTTCAAATATTTGGATCATTTTTTTATTATATGACTTTATTGACTATCCAACACATATTCTTGAGTCAATAAACTGCTCAGATTCACCTCAAAACACAAGATGGCCAGCAAATAAATTTAATAATAAATAGGTAAATTGTTGATATATTTTTGAGGTGATCTTAATAATATCATATTTTCTTCCACTTAAAATTCAACTTATAGCAACATTAACTCTGCTTGCATGACATAGTTAATTATGGTTAACCCAGTTTTAGGTTTGTACAACATTGGAAACCATGAACTATAGTTGAATGCAATTAGCTAATTTGCAGTTCAGTGTGTACCGTAATATAAAACACAGCCATCAATTCAGCTTGGTTGCAAGCTTGTACCATTGACAACAAGTTATATTAATCCTTATATTAAATTACATTAATTTAAATTAATAGCCTTCAAGTATAATGGTCCTAGCATTTATGAAGAAAAATAATTCCTTACAGCCACATGATGTTAAAAATAATTTTGGACTAAGTACTTTGGAATCCTATCTGAACCAGATTCTTTCAGCTTAAATTAAAATTGTTCCTGTTTGCCTACTTGGGCTATGGTGGTATGATCTGAAGAATCTCTACTGATATTAATTCAGCCTGCATCTGCCTGAGAATCGAGTTTTACTTCTATTTTCGAAATGTGATGAAGGAACATATAAGTAGGAAGTGAATTATATTTTCTTAATGAATGCTCTTATTGGTGTGACCAATCCATGCCAATTTTATGGTGGTCATTGGTCACAAAATACTGATTACATCTACTCTCCAAAAATTTGGTATATATTTCAATACAGTATTGTGTATAAATATTTCTTTGATCATAATGCATTGATAACATACTTTCCCAAGACTTCCTGTTTCAAAGGCATTGTGGATAGAAATGGAATGAATAAGAGATTTCATTTAAATATGCTGCAGCACTGGAGAAGACAGGGATATTTAAAAATAAAAGAATTGCCACTATAAGACTAAGAGACATTAAGCCTAGTTCTCAGTGTCTGAGACCAAGCAGCTAGATTTCTATAGAAAACGTACAAGCAGAAATCTGATAGTGGTTGCCATTACTTTATCTTCTGATAGTGGTTATTATCTCAGTTTAACCTAGAGCCAGTATGAAAAACTCAACTGCTTCTGAGTATATGGCATTTGTGGCCATGTTTGCATGCTATACTAACTCATGGTTAAATGATCCATAGTTTACTGAATTAACCCACAACATCTTAAAACCAAAACTTAACTACTCTGAGTTCCCAAAACACACTGAGCACAAAAAAGCCAACTACATTTTAGCTAGTAAATTGTAGGTTATATTTGGCTGTCAAGACTGTTAGACAGTGGTAAATTTATGGAAATGGTAAATTTATGATTTTGAATTATACAAGCTGCATATTAATCTCAGAAGTACCTTTTTTTCATCCTGGCCTTGTTGGTTAGATGAAGAAAGAGGAAATATGGATTATCTGTTTGCTGTGAGAAGTGAGCACATGCAAATGAACAACTACACAGACAGTTCTATTATTAGATATTTGTGATGTAAATTGGATGGAACTTCTGGTTAAAGGTGCAGAGTGTCAATATTGGATTGGTGACTCTTGAATTAAATTATTTTGTCTCTTAAAATACAAAACCTTTGGAAAAAGTGTTTTTAATTAAATGCAAAACCTTTGGAAATACAAAATACAAAACCTTTGGAAAAAGTGTTTTTAATTAAATGCTGCCTGGGTTAACTGATGTACAGTATGCAATATTATATGTTTGGAATATAATATACTTTTACATGTGGTATTTATACTATGCTTATGGGCTCTGATTATGAGTGTACAGTATTATGGATTTGATTCCAGAAAGATGTTTCACAATTTCTGTAGGTAGGGCATGAATGTAATGCTTACTGTATCTTCAGTTCTTTAAAGCAGGTTCTCATGCCAACTTTAGGGAACAGCTGACAATCCTGGGAAAAGATGCTGGTACTTTCAAGATAAGTCCTACATTTATGTTCTGAAGTACTTTTTTTAGAACTTAATAAATGTTGCATAGCCATATACTAGCTTTGGCTTATTGTTGGGAAAAATCTGGACAAATTACTTAGTTATGGACACAGAGCTGGCAAAATTGCTGTGTTCAGAACTTGCTTTGGACTATTTTTCTCTACATTTTTGTCAGGTTCTAAAACCAAGCCTTTGTGTTCTTGCTGAAGATCAAATGTGTGAAGGACTGTAGACCTGACTGTGGGAACAGAGAAAGAATGAGTGAACCAACAGGGGGGGACTTTCAGAAAGGATTACTCAGTCCTGTGAAACAGAAAAGTATAACTGCTTTGATTTTGTTTGGCATAAGATAGGACAGAGAGACACTCTGACAGGCTTTCAAGATTTCTTTTATTGTACTTGACAACAAAAACCATTTCCTTGAAATCCCTGCGGTGACTGTTTTGGCCTTGCCTACCTTGAAGGGCTGCCAGATTGTGACTCTGACTAGCAGTTGTGATGATAGAAAACCCTATGGTGGCTGTTTTCTAGAGAAGAATGGGATCTGGACAGACGTTTTTTGGAAACGTCTGTCAGCCTTTCCAGGTAGACTAGACAGGAAACAACCAGATGAGCTAATTCTACTTTACTGTAAGGCTACATTAACAAAATCTTGCAAGTCTGATAGTAGAAATTCTCGCCATCTCTTTTACAGAAAGTTTCTTTCTCGGCTGCTGGCTATGCCCTCTCTTACCTAGGTAGCATCTCCCCATCCTACCCCTCTCATTCCCTCATAACCATTACATCATCTTTGAGTTGAATTGTCATTACTTTTTTGTTTATAACCCTACTTTCTGCCTACATTGTTGTTTTGGAAACTTAATAGCATTCTTACAGAATTAACCCGATTTGTAACATTCTTTTGCCCATACTACTCTCTGAACTAGTCATAGTTTTGTTATTACATTGTCAAATGGTAACTTTTTACTTCCTTAATTCATACTTGTGAACATTAAACATGTCTAATCTACCCATCCATAATTGAGTAAAATCTGGATCCAGGAAAAGAAGTATCTGCAAATGTTGGGAAACTAGCTTATTTTCAAAATGCTGTTGGGATTAGATAGTCAGGTGGCATCAATACTATATATGCTTGATGCTTGGTATCTGCATGAAGAAAAATGCTTATCACCTTGGCCTGCTTTTAACAATAACTCATAGCTTTTCAAAGGACATTGTCTTTCCCTTTTCCTGTTTCTCTCTACAATACTATACATAATAATTTGTTCTGGTCTATCCTCCGCTTGCATGTACATTTGTGAGTTTTTGTTTACTGATAATCACCTCATGATAAGAAATTGTATATTACAAAATAGGACTAGCCTGAAGCAATTATCCATCATTTGTTTCCTCTAGCTTAGATCTCTTCAATACGTTGGTAATTGCTACTGAAACATATTTTATCTATGAAATTGGCTTATTTATCAGTCTCAAAAAGCAGAGACCTACAGTTCTATGCCTGAAAGTGTACAAAGAGTAACAGGAATAATAATATGCACTTGCCTGCTGTCATTGCTCTCTGAGCTTTTCTTAATTGTATGAGGATCTTCTTCCAGGTTCTTGGGAGGGGAGTCTGTGAATTTTCTTGAAAGTAAGACACTGGAACAATTTGGGCACTTGCTTGTTAAGTAGCCTGCAGTTTGCAAATGACTCAGTGGTTTGTGCTTGGCTATGTGTCCTGGGCCTTCACAATAAAAATATAAATCAAAGTCTCTTCTCTGTTTCTCTGCTGTTGTCTTCACTGCCTCCTATTTTCTCCATACCTCCTCCAACTCTTCCAAATTCTGTGGTATTCCTTGTCTCAATAATTCATCTCTTAATTCACCAGTAAGTCCTTCCAGAAAGTGGTCATTCAAAGCAAGATCATTTTACATTCCACATCGTGAATACCAGTTCCAGCAAAATGTTGTATACAAGTCCATCCTGTGACTTACTTTCATTAACAGTAGATGCTGAGCTCCAGGACCTCTCCCTTCTGCCTCTTCAGCATTCCAGTTCTGCCTATGACACTGTCAGACTTATCCATTGATTTGGGAAAGCTGCTGAACCCATCTGCAAGCAAGGAAGAGGGCAGCAAATCTGTAGCGGTTGCATTTAATGGCTTGCCTACCCTGCTTTTTGCATGTTGGGTGGAAGGGTGATTTGGATAGAGTCTTATCGAACTCAGACCAAGATTAAATCTCCCACTAGACTAAATCTTTCTGAAAGAAAATTTTTTAAGGCCAAAGGTGCACCTCTGGGGAGGGAACGTACTGTAAGAGAAGATCTGTCTCTGTTGTATGCATGAGTCTATGAGTATCAGCAGAGAACACTATTAGTAATTTAATAAAACTTAGTTGTACTAAACTCTGGTGTGTTGGTCTTGTGGAAGACGAAAATATTGGCTATTGTTCTTCTATGCAAGGTTTAGGCCCAGCTGAACTAAATCAGGCCTCATGGAAAAAGTATTGAACCAAAATCTGTGCTATGCTTAATTTTGCAGTTTGCAATTGTACTTAATATGATTTTGCTAAGCTTGCTTGTTTCAAATATATTTGGAACTTAAGGACTGGAACAGTAAGAAATAGGGAACTGAAATTAGGGAACTGAAAGTAGCTGATGGATGGGGGTTCCAATGTACATGAGTATGTGGAAAGTTATGTTCAGCAAAGGTTCAACAAAAAGTCAGCAGAAAGTGTAAGATTGCTGACCATCTGTCTACTGTCTTAGGATGAGAAAGGTTATAAAAAGTTGGGACTGGACATGATTGATTTGCCACTGGCCTGTAGCTGTGCTTGCTGGACCTGCTATGTCACTGGACCTCATTGCAATGGGTTACTAATGTAAGTGATGTTGTGTTATTATGTTTGCTGTGTTCCAAATCATTAGCAAAATAAACCTCTGAATCTTAAAGTAAGAAGTATTGCTTTGTGTTGCTGTCTCTTGTCTTTTTCACTGGGTTTTTCCGCGACAGTCTCAAGCTTGGATTCTTTAGTACTACACTCTAACAATTTTACCATGCAGAACTGAAAATCTGACGTAGGGAGGAGGGGGTTGGAAAAGTTAGAATAGGGTTCTAAAAAGAACTGTGTCTTAAAAATTACATAAAATCTCTGTGTACAACAAAGGAGAATAAGAAGTCAGGAAAAAATTCAGGTAGAAAAGACATATAGAACAAGCATATAAATTTAGAGGAAGACAGAATCATGATAGTGAAACTGTTTGCAGATTATAGGTAGTCCTTGGACTTATGATCAATCAGCCCAAAAGCTATTTAAGACCCAGTTTTGACAGCAGAGGCTCTGCAGCACCCCCTTACCTATTTCCCTCCCATCCCATATGCTTTGCCACCCCACCAGGATCCATATGCTCCTCCCTACCTCCGAGCAATTGCTCACTTTCCTTTTACTGTAGACCTCCTTCTGGAAGCTCCACAGATTGCATTGGGAAAGAAAAGCAAACTGCTGTGTCCCTAGGTCACGTAGCCCAGTCTCAAAAGCAAGCGCCCTTTTTGGAGCGCCCTAGGAATATTATCTAGCAATGTCATTTAACATGCTAGCTTTGACTTCTGAAGCCGTATAATTCCAACAAGTCAACTTGTCCTCCTGGGAAAATCTGCTAGTGTTTTTTACTTCTGGGAAGGTATGGTTAATTGAAGATATTTCTGTGAAAGGGAAGCTGAACAATATAGGAAAGACCAAGGAACTGGTGAATAGACCGTGTCCTTGGAGTGCCTCTGGATATAAACCAGCTGAATCCAGGGAGTAAATCTTAGGCTGATAGGCCTTATTCAAGCCTATCAGCCTCAACCTCTCCCAGAAAGAAGCACTGACCATCCCTTAGATGCAGTTAATCACACCCTTGTCCCACAAATGAGCCAAGAGAGATATGGATGAAGTCCACAAATGACAGTGAACATGCCAGAATACATTCTTGTCAATTTCCTCAGAATCTGCAGGCCAAAGGAATCCCAGCTAATATGCCTTTATGTACTAGCCTCAGCCCGGGAGGAGTGACGAGTTTGGTAATTTGAATGATTTAATTGGCAAAATTAGCAAAATAGTCACAACAGCCAGGTTGATCTACTGGCTTGTTTCTCCTTGAGAAGGAATTCATCATCTGAAACAAGGCTACCATCTATAGCCTACCAATGCATTATGAGAGAAGAAGTACTGATGTCTCCTCTCCATTATCCAGCACTATATACTGTAGGTCCAAGTACAGAGTAGGTTCACTTTTAGTCCTTTTTCACCAACCCTCAAGTGATGATTTGTGCTGCTTCATTTCTTAGACCTTCTTGGTGAATTAGGGAACACTGTGGGATTGGCAAGTAAAGGCCATCCAAGGGCAATCTCATTGAGGCCTTAGCTCACCTCTTATTGCCTGAGCTGCCTGCCAGCCAAATTGCTGAGAAATTCACTGTTAACATATCACATTCTTGGTGAATATCCAGTCAGTACCATAGAGGGAAAAAAATGTACACCATGGAGCATTTGCTTTGGGAGAGGGAAAATGATCAGCATACGGAGACTAGGAACCCAGTGCTGTTAGGATTGCGGTGAAAGGGGTTATGTGGCAATTTAGGGATTAGGAAAGGACTTTGTGATCACTTGAGGAGCAGTGCTTCTTATTCCTAGAATGAAAGGAAAGAACTTCCTGATCCAATAAATTAAGAGCTTCAGTCTTGTGGAGAAGTGGTCAAGCTAGATCAGCACTAATAAGCTCATTATAAACCTTACTTTTAATAGGGCTTTACAAAGAATTCCAATCAGAATTTGGCTGGAAAGAATTGAATTACTTGTTGCCTATGACTACACTATTACCCAGACAGCCATTATTGTATATTTTACTCCATTGAGCCCTGGTATGAGTGTTCCATCTGAAGAAACATACTGGGGTTTAAATAGCACATCCTTGTCTTTGGCCACTTCTCAATCATCCACATTTTAAGTACATGGATGAATATAATCGGTGTGAGGTGTGACAAGAAAAAAAACCTTTTGTTTAATTATTGATGGGATATCTATGTCTACTGAACTGAACAGATTTTGCAGAAGAGTGGCCTCAGGTTTCAGCCTGATTTCATATTTGTCAGATTTGTATTTAAAATCCAAGGAGGCTGTTTAGTAATATGCAATTTATTTTACCATATGTGATAGATTTTAAAAGAATATAGTGTGACGCCGAAGCCCAAAAATGATACAACAAAATCTAATCAAACCAATCTTTTATTTGCTTATACCTAATGGACAAAATGTTGCTAGACTAAACTTACAGTATAACTCTTTAGCCCAGTGTTTCTCAACCTTGGCAACTTTAAGATGGGTGGACTTCAACTCCCAGAATTCCCCAACCAGCAATCCTAAGAGATTCTAGGATGTGTCTAACTACTTCTTCCCTTCCCTATCCTGTCATAACTGCACAATCTCTTAATTTGGGCTTCTCTCTGGAATATATTACCCCCTTTCTGGGAAAGGTCTGTGTTGCCAACACTCCCAGGCATTTTTTGGGATCTGAAATCAATTGATCAGTTTGGAATTCTTTATGGCATAAAACCTTTTTAAATATATCACTGGAAGCTATTTAGCACTTACCATAAAAATAATATCCTAGGGATATGTAAAAACTTCCATCCATCCATTCATCTGTCTGTCATCTGGTGGCTATATTATTGGCATATTCTTAGCCAAAAAACATACATAATCACCTTTTGTGATTATGTTGCAATTTTATTCCCAATTTATTACTCTTGACACAGAAATAAAAATGGTTATTGCAGCTATTCATTTCTACTCTTAAAATGGACTGAGTTGAAATCTGATTGGGATCATTAATGAGAAGAGCTCCCTTTACAGTGTGTTGTACTATGGTTTCTGTTTTGCTCATAGAATCAAAGACTGGCTAGCTGCCCACTTTTTCAATTCAATGAAAGTTTATCTGTGGGGTTGTGGCTTCTAATTATAGTAATTATTTGCATATTGAAAGGTAAAGATAAAATCTACTTGCAGTTGAATTTGACTCCTGGTGATTTCATGGATATATCCATGTATAGTTGCTTTTTTGGTGATGTTAAAGTAGTTTGCTGCTGCCTTCTAGAATCTCTTTTGTTTTCTCAGTCTAATGTATGTTATTACACCATCTAATGTTGAGTATTAATTGACATCTTTGTAGATGCTGGGAGTCTATAATAAAACTGATAAATACTACCGTCTTTGGTGGCAACATGGTAATGTATATAAATTTAAGGAAACTAGTTCATGTTTTCTGTTCATTGTAAGTTTGTTATTATAAATCAATAGAAGATTAAAGTACATTTTATGTGCATGAATTATATTTGGAAGTGGCCAGAAAGGTACAGTTTCTTAAAGCATTTATGCCTTTTTCTGGGATTTTGGTTGTTTCCCACAACTGTGGCAGAGTCTCAGGAAAAGACATCTTTGATTTTAGGGCTCGCAGACAGAAGCTGGTTTTATAGACACTACGTGATCGGAAACACCTTTTACTTTTGAATCTGAAGCACTGCACAGTTCTAATATCAATCCCTCCTCAAGAACTTTTGTACATATTCCTTTTGGGGTTTTTTTTCTCCTTATCTTTCTTTTTTTTTTTTTTTACTAATATTTGTTATAAGGAAGTAAACAAGGTAAAGTTCTGTTCTATATAATCCCAAAAATATACTCATATGCATTCAGTCTGATTTAAATCCAGGTTCTGTCTAATGTTACTGTCTTGCCTAATCTGCCTGATTGATTATTTATTTATTTATTTTACTTGCTGCCCTTTTTGTTTCAGAGTGACTCAGGACAGATTTAATTTAGATTATTACTAAGTGGATGTTTAGAACTATTTTTAAAACTGACAACTGACATTTTCAAATTGCTAGTCTCGATTATGTGGGTCTCATACTTTGCTTCATAATAAATAATTATATAGGCCAGTGATGGCGAACCTTTTAGAGACCGAGTGCCCAAACTGCAACCCAAAACCCACTTATGCATCGTCGTGTGCCGGCTGGGTGTGGCCCATTGGCTGGGTGTGGCCCATTGGCTGGGTGTGGCCCATTGGGTGGGCATGACTGCGGTGGTAACAGCAGACTGGGTGGGACTAAAAAGTTCAATCAATCAATTCCAACTTTGCAAGATCTTTTTTTTTCCCGCGAGAAGTTGAAATTGACTGATTGATTGAACCTTTTTTTTTTACATACGGCGGCGGAGGCCTAAAGTAAAAAAGTTTTATAAAACCCAGCTGAAGGCCTAGGACTGGGGTGATGGCGCACGTGCCCACAGAGAGGGTTCTGAGTGCCGCCTCTGGCACCCGTGCCATAGGTTCACCACCACTGATATAGGCCATCATCCATGCTGTTCCATCTATTCATTTTATTCAATTTGCTTATGATTATTTCATTGCTCTCTATGCAGTACCGCTGCTGGTAAGATGCACTCCTTTAATACATCTTTAAAAAGTTGAACAGTACTTTATTTAGGAGTTTATGCTGTGCCATTTAATACTCTTATTTCAGTATGGCTTTTTAGTATTATTATAATCAGCACAGTACAAATAAAACATTTGAAAGTACACCAGGCTGTAGTATCTGATAATACTGTGGGGGACCTTACTATGGGTTGCCCAAGTACATCTAAATTTTACTTTACTACTAGGACTTTGTACCTTCCTCCCCATTGATGCTAACACCATCTACCACAATACAAACAATTAATTTTATTGTGCCTATACGCTGATTCCCTTCACACCAGACAACAGCTAACAATCTAGTTTTTAATCTGTTCTTTTTCAGTCTCATCAGAGGTTGCTCACTCCTTTTTATGTTTCTATACCATGTACGTATCATTAACTATGTTTTCATAGTACGTAAGAGGAAGCCGGTAATGCTCTGCTTGGATTGGTTTTTTTTCTCTTTTGATAGGAAGATAGAAAAGATTGCTTGAATTCATGCTTACGATATTGTAGATTCATAAAAGGCAAATATCTCTGGACTTTCATAGCTGTGACCTCAAGGAGTTTATAATATCTAAATGATGATCTGACTTTTATTGAAGTAAATGAGTGAAATAGTAAACATGCACTTTTCATTTTTCTTAGGATTCATGAAATGGCCACAGATGACAAAACATTTCCCACACTGGAATCTGTGAATGATTTGCCTTACTCTCCTGGCAGCCCATCTCACCTGACGCACTTCAAACCTTTGACTCCTGACCAGGATGAGCCTCCATTTAAATCTGCATACAGTTCTTTTGTAAATCTTTTTCGCTTCACTAAGGGTACGTGCAAATTATGTTTCGCGGTTTAATTTCTTCAGTATGAAAGAGGGCTTAAGGTCACTTGTGGTTCTGAATCAGTCTCCCTCTATTTGGTGACTTCCAGAGCTGTTGAAATACTACTAGTGCATAAGCCCAAGACTTCCTATTTTCTTTCTCTTCTCTGGAATAAGAGGTTGGAAGTTTTGTTCCCACTTTCAATTCACGTGGCTTCTTCTGAAGCCTGGAAGTGTGCAGAAGGAGGTAAACATCACATTAACTGTAATTATATTGAAATTAGCCAACATCAGACTGATGATTTTGTTTGAGTGCATGATGCTAAATCTGACATGTGGAATTTGACAGTGTAGATAGTGAAGACAGCAGGCCGATCCTGATCTTTTTCTGCTTCCTCCCCCTTTTTATGTTTTTGTTCACTAAATTAATACATGCATAGATCAAGTATGTATGATATGGACACTTTGTGCCCGTGTTTTCTGATTTCCAGATTCAGGTTTTATCGAAAGTATTGATTTTGAATTCCTTCATAGTTTGTAAATATAAAGAATTGATTCTTTCCACATGTATCAAATCAGTCCTTGAAGTCAATACCTAACCATCAAATGTGGTATGGCAAGTAAACAACTGTATAATTTCCCAACTCTTTTAAATTAAGTTGTGATCTTTATGGTATTTTTTTGCTTAGTATCCCATTATATTCCTCTGCCATACATTGATTTTGAATTATAATTTTTATCTGTCTGATATATTTGAGTTTGAAGAAGAAAATGCTACCATTTAGCTTGATCATTCTTTCACTTAGTACTTAGATACAGAACCAATTATGACTCTCCCAACATCTTTTTGCAGCTTCTGAAACTCTTTGAATAGGACTAAATGTTTTATTCTTTTCTCTGGGGACAGCTTGCAATGCTTGAAGAAGCAAAATGAATGGTTTAAACTTGAAGAGGTTGAATGCACCATTTTATGTCCTTTAAGAACTGTGAAAACAACCTCAAAATTGGGTACATTTTTTTACCATGGGGGGCTTATAAGCTAAATGTGTACCTTACAGTAGTGGCCAAAATTGTGGAAACCTTTTGGGAAAAGTGTATTTTTGAGGTTTGATGGCTAATAACACCATTTGTTTTGAGAGTAGTACCATAAAATTGTATATCAATGGAAAGATAATTTAATCAAGAATGTAATGCAACAAAGTTTGTTCAATTATCTGTACTGTATTCTATGAAAAGGTATAGCCAAATAACCAGGAAAAAGAAGCACAACTTGCTTAGGTTGATATCAGGTAGCTTTCCTTCATCTGCTTGTAGCCAATGAGCATGAGTGTTTAGAGAGCCAATCAGGTATCATCTTGTTTTGGCAATGAGCCAATGAGATCACAGTAGGATTCAGTTATTGATGTCATGTATTGAAGCTGAGAGGAGGACATTTGTCAATGTGTTATGTGATCGCTATCAAGTTGGTTGGGTTTTTTGTGTTCTTTCATTTAGTGAGCTTGTAAAACATAATAAAATTAAAGTAATGGTGCAAATACTTGACTGGTTTTCCAGAAAGCGATGTAAAATAGTATTATTAAGTGAACAAGGCTACAGTTATAAAGAAATTAGAAGAAAAATTGGTGGAAACGTAACCAAAAGTGGCATTTCTACTGTACACTTTTCCCAAAAGGTTTCCACAATTTTGGCCACTACTGTAAATCCTTGTAAGTCTTAAGGTATCTACTTTATTTCTTAATTGCCATCAAATCAACTGGAGAGTAAATTTGGCCTTGGCTGCAGGATAAAAAATATAACCACTATATAAAAGGTTGAAGGCAACAAGTGGTACTAAAAAAATTAAAGAGAGCTTGTTATCTTTCAGACTAGTAGAAAAATATAGCTTTTTCACAGTCTAATATTTGCCCTTTCTAGATGATGGACGACTTGCACCCTCTGTTGAGAGAACAGAGATTGGGCAGGGGGATCATCAGCAGACACTGAATGCGAATTGGTCAAGCCCAGAACACTCCTCAAGATCGCAGTCGTTGAGGTCATCCCCCATAGCTTACAAAAAAACACAACCTGCGGGGGAGCTGCAGCGACGATCTTCTACATCATTAGGTAAGAGATCTGAGCTTGAAAAGGAGCCTGTTTTGTAAACTTTTATCCGCCCTTCACAATTTTCCAAACATTCACTCTAAAGGTGCTTTTCAGGAGGACTGTAATTCAGTACCTGAAAAATATCTTATTTTTAAACACTATAAACAGAGAATTGTTAGTTCAGAAAAATCAAACACACAGGGAAGCTTGTATAGATGTCTGTCAGGTGCAAAAGACCAGCTGTGAATGACCACAGGTGAAATTCCAATTAAGCAGGTTTGTTTGTTTGTTTATTAAATTTGTTTGCTACCCATCTTACCGCAAGGCAACTCTTTATTGCTCATACCTATGTATAGGAATTAAAGGTTAGCACCTGCTAGAATTTAGATGAGAGTCAATGGAATTCAAGGATTGGACTCAATACATTTGTGGCTAGGAATTTTAGGCTGATTCCATTTTTGATCCCGCCGCCAGGCTCTTCCTCTCCTACAATATCCTGATTAATAACATAATAACAGAGTTGGAAGGGACCTTGGAGGTCTTCTAGTCCAACCCCCTGCTCAAGCAGGAGACCCTATGCCACAGGTCGGCAACCTGCGGCTCCAGAGCCGCATGCGGCTCTTTGAGCCTTTCCCTGTGGCTCCCAGCCTCCTCTGCTATTTGCAGAGAGAGACAGAGAGAGACAGAGAGAGAAGCAGGGAAGCGCTTCCCTGCTTCTCTCTCTGTCTCTCTCTCTCTCTCTGTGTCTTTGTGTGTTTGTGTTTGTATGTGTGTGTGTAAAAGAGAGTGGACTCGCGGTGTTCTCCGACAAGCTGAAAAGCTTTTGGGGCGGGGCTCCTCCCTTTGCTGCGTCTCTGCAGGAAGCAGGAAGCAGGAAGGACAGGCGAGAACTAGCTAGCCCAGCTATGCTGACTCAGGAATTCTGGGAGTTGAAGTCCATGAGTCATAAAAGAGCCGAGGTTGCCTACCCCTGAGCTTGTTGGAGAACAGCTTGAAGCCAGCTTGCCAGGTGAGCAGAAGATCGGAGAGAGGGAGAGGGGGGGGGAGAGAGAGAGACAGGGAGAGAGAGAGAGAGAGGAAAGAGAGAGAAAAAGAAAGGGGGGGGAAGAGGACTGGCAGACCAAGGGCAGAAAGAGAGGGAGGGAGGGAGAGAGAGGGAGGGAGAGAGAGACACAGAGAGAGAGACCCTTTTGACATCTAAAATGAATAATAAAGGTAAAAAAGGATATATGCAGTGTTATCTTCATTTTAGATATCAAAAGGGTTTTGCGGCTCACATGTTTTGTTTTCGGTGGGAAACGGGTCCAAGTGGCTCTTTGAGTGTTTTGGGTTGCCTACCCCTGTCCTATGCCATTCAGACAAGTGGTTGTCCAGTCTCTTCTTAAAAGCTTCCAGTAATGGAGCACCCATAACTTGTGAAGACAGTCCATTCCACTGGTTAATTGTTCTCACTGTTAGGAAACTTCTCCTTAGTTCTAGATTGCTTCTCTCCTTGATTAGTTTCCATCTAATTTTGTTAATTTTGTTTATTTTGAAAGGGGGCATGATTTTTATAATGTGACAAAATTAGAATTGAATTTTTATGGGAATGTTGCCAGTGGAATCTAAGATAGTTAATAATTAAATGTTATGCAATTGTAAGTGACTGATTTCTCAGTATGCATGGTGTATGGTTTCTGACACTGTTTCAATTGTAAATAAAAGATTCTTAATGTACAACAACCACTGGCACTTTAAGGAGAAAAATAGCATTGATTTAAAGAGTTTCAAATAATTTCCATGTTAAAAGGCAAACAATTCCTTGGAACTGGACAATTTCACAAGAGACCACTAATTTACATTATATTCCACAGTTGCATTTAAGGCAAATGATTGTTTTTTGCCCACAGTGAATGGTTTGAGATGGGTGGCTGTCCAAATGGGATGAATGAAAGAAAAAATGAATGAATGAATGAATGCATGAATAAGTGAATGAGTGAATGAATGAATAAAAATTAGCAGTTAACATGAATAAAAGTAAACTTTTTAAAAAATGTTGAAAGCATACTTAAAAGCACATAGCTTCTCCTATCTGAAAATGTAAATCATCTTAGCTTTCAAGGTCTCACCTGAGTAAGAATGTACTTTCCTTGCCAATAGAAACAAAATTGATAGGAAGCTTCCCACCCTCCTCCTTTGGCAAATAGGAAGCCACTGGAGAGGGCTCCTTTTTTGCTCCAATCAGACACATATTCCCTGGGGCATGGTGATGACAATTCATATACCATGACGACTTCATATAGATTTTAAACAGCATGAGGAATAAGACAGGGGTCCCCAACCCCCGATCCATGGACCGACACCGGGCCGCAGCATGCCAGAAAACTGGGCCATGCAAACAAGCGAAGCCCCATCCTCAGGATGTAGGCAGCATGCAAAACCATGCCCCTTCCAGTCTGCGGAAAAACCTTTCTCCATGGAACTGGTCCCTGGTGCCCAAAAGGTTGGGGACCACTGGAATAAGACTCTCCATATGAAATTTGACATGGAGCAGAATAGTAATCCTTAAGCAACACTTTCTGGAATGCTCTTCAGCTCATTTGAAAGCCTTAAGAATATCAACAAGGCAATGCATGTCTCCTGCCTCTTTCATCCAACAAGATGGCTAAAATAGAACCCCAAATCCGGCCTTAAAGCTGTGACGAAATACATTTTGAAAATGAAGTTTAGCCAACTTTTCTGCAGTTTGAAGGAAACTACTCTGGAATCTCCTCCTGAAAGGGTCGCTTTCTTGAAAACAGATTATTTCTTCTTTCAAGATTGTAGCTCCAGTTCCTCTTTAACAGGAGAATTACCTTACCTCTGCGGTTGGCCATCCCCCCTTATTAGCATGAACAAACTAAGCAAGGTAATGGTTGGTTGAATTTGTCTAAGGACTTTGTTTGTATTCTTTGGGCTCTATAATTGGAATTCATCTAATACAATTGGACAACATATTGTTGTGCTTTGATACAAATTAAAAACTGGGTTGAGGCACATAGGTGATGGATTTTAATTGCTGCCGTGCAAAACCTGGCAGCATTGTATGTTGTACCAGGATTAGTATCTGTAAGCAGCAAGGAGGTACAACATTATCTGGGTATTTAGATGGTATTGGTGAGATGAGTTCCAGTATGAATATCTCTGTAGTGCAGGCACCGGAGGAGCACATGCTCTATGGTTCCTATGTGTCCAGAATCACAGGTGCATTGTCCCTCTGGATATGGATTTTTGCTGTATTGGTCTTCAAGGACAACTAACAGAAGGGTGTGACATTGTTTTTATTGTTTCAGCTACCTTATCAAGGTCTGTGAAGCTCAGTTTTTATCCAAGATACTAGCTGTACCCGGCCACGCGTTGCTGTGGCTCAGTCTGGTTAAATGGAAAAGAAAGAAAAGAGAAAGTGGACGTTTGTAATATGTTTAATTTCACAATGCTAGCGTGTGTTGCTTTTACGTCCAACAGATGGCGCTGTTTTTCCAAAAAGCATGTTTTTACCTGTCACAGGTAAAAACATCTATATACATCTATATAATAGTAGGTATATAAAAACACGCACGTATTCGAATGCAACGTTGTGTCAAAATTTCAAAGCAATCGATGAAGAACTTTCGGAGATTTAAGATTTTGAACAAACGAACATTTACATTTTTATTTATATAGATTGTGCAACTTTCAAAATAATCACATTAGCAGTTAGATTTTCCATTTATATAAAGGATTAATATGACCATTAATTGAAGCGTTTCTTCTACTTCTGATGATGGTCGAACTTGCCTTTGGCAAAGTTCCTGTGCAGAGATGTCTGCAGGGATAAGCTGAGTTCATACAATGTAATAAGTCATTGCTTATGATTTGCTGAATACATGGATCATTATATGTGGCTTAATTCAAATATAATGCAAAGGCATACAATATTTACAAATTACAGTGGTACAGATCACACGTTGTACTAATCCAGAATCATACAATTTTTGCTTTATCCATCCCAGGAAATTTGGCAGGGTGGGCACGCTCCAAGTCTCCTCAGTGAAATGGTGTTGCTTGGCAGGTGCTCAGAATCATTTCTTTTCTCTCGTGGCACCTGTTTATGGAATAGCTTCCCCCACCCCAAAAAAAAGATACAGATGGTACTGACTCTTTTAGCTTTATGGAAAGCAGAAAAGGTTTCCCCCAAGCGCTAGGATCAGGATGTAGGTGGAACTGGCATAGTATGATTGATTGATACAAGCTTTGCTAGGGCCTCAATATTGTTTTTATGTTTGTTTTTGTCAGGATAAAAAAACACTAAAAAACACTTCTCTAGCACATGGGCAAATTTACCTAACATCTCTCAGGATTTTCCTATATGGGTGGCTATAAAAGTTTGTTAAATAAATAAAATGTAGTTCCAAAAGCTTTTGATTAATGTGCATGCTTCTTTATTCTAGCAAGAATAAAGAGATTTCTGCCATTTTAATATTAAAACTTTTGTACAGGGGGCTGTACAGGACGTGCTCTATCATGTGGGGCCTGATTTAGCAGATTTATAAGAGATTTCATAAGCTCTCAGTCTGGACTTTATGCTCTACATTTTGGGCAAAAGGCACAGTTTCCTAGTTGTCAGTTCATAATGAAGAATGGTTGCATGTGTACAACATGGTGATCTTCAAATGTACACTCTTTTTTTTAGCTTCTAGATTCCTCTATATTAGAGATCTGAACATACAATGTGATTGCAGGGTTAGCATTAGCTGGATTACTAGCCCTATACAAACATTGTACTATGTAAAAGGAAAGATAGTATGGGGAGCAGTAGCTGCAGTTACAGTAGTTGATATTTCTTTATTAAGGTAAAAGACACTAAAAAACAGTTCTTCACCATCTCAGCACATGGGCAGACTTATCTAACACCTCTCAGGAACTCCTGAGAGCAGTTGTGATTTTTGGATTGTACAGAGGTCCCTCCACAACTACAGCACAATCTGGCAAAAGACATACAGTATGGAGTTGCTAACAACTTTAAATATGTTCCCACACAAGCTCCAAAGCATTTTTTTTTATTTGAATCTAAAGCATTGCACAGTCCTAAGACCTAGAGATGGCTGCTTTAGTGATATCCCAGTTTGTCTACCATATAATTTAACTGCAGGAAAATATTTTTCCAAACTTTTAGATATAGTCTTGATCCTTCAGTGCGTTCTGTGGTGTTTTAGCTTATTACAATATTTGTATACATTATTTATTTAGTGTTTTTATTGTTTCCATTAACTAGTCTTTAGATGTTTTAATAAACCCTGGAAAGTGACATCCATAATAAAACAAGCATCTGTTATAACACCTGCTGAGTAGGTAGTTCTTCTTTAAGGTACAATTTAGTTGTTCCATACATAAATCTGGATTTGATGTTCTGTCGTAAATTTAACTCAAAACTGAAAAATCGAAGAAGTTTGTCTAAATTACCAGACTGGAAGTTATAGCAATGCTATTTAGGAATGTTGAAAGAAGTCACCCGTTATCAGCCATAGAAGTGGCACCATGCCCTTCCTCAGGAATTGGTGGCTGGCAAATAGATTCTAGCTGGGAGATGGTTGTTAGTAACACCCTCTGGCACAGCTTACAAAGATGAACCTTGTTTCTTCTTCCAAAGTTGGGAGTCTGGCCATTATACAACAACTGTTATTGTGCCTGTTTCTTGCTTTTGCTGCCAGGATTCCACATAACATAACTGGTATATAAAGCAAGGCATTCAGTGGAGCCATGTTTCTTCTGCTACACAAGAGAGCAAAATAAAATGCCTGGCTAATGGAGAACTATGGAATTGGTAAGAAACTTGAGGCACTTTTCTTTTAAAATATGAAAGAATCCTTAGCAGGAAAATGCAACAAAGAGAAGGAGGCTTGCAAAAGCCTGGGGAGTCTGTATCCAGGAGCTCTGATAAACACACACAAAATCTTTCTCCTGTAATATGCTGATGTTGCTGTTGTTGATTTAATACAAGAAATTAAATGGACTAATGGAAGACTAATTAATTGCTGTATTCAAAGCTACCGTTTGACTTCAGAAAATGGGAATCAATTAGCTGGCTTTAAAGCAAGTTAATATTTTCTCCCTGAAACAGTTGACACAGATGAATAGCTTCCGTGGATTCCTATGCAGCTAAGGTGCAGATTTGAGGTGATTTTTTAAGCTAAACTGTTTAGGTTTGTGTACTTATAGCCTTGATTTCAAAAATACTTCTAAATCTTTGGATCTACCCAAGTCTTTTTTCTCTTTTTTAAAGTGCTCAAAATTGGTGAGGTCTTTTCCTATTCAGAGTCTATATTCTAACTCTCAAGACAAAACAAAATAATAAAATTTTAATAGCAAATGCTATATTTGCTGATTTTTCTCTGCAATATTTATTGTTCCCGTCCTCTTTCAATCAATAATCAGAGATTTTTGCTGACTTAGCCCTAAGGAGTGGGATGTAAGGTTTTAATGTTTGTAATGGCACATAATCAATGGATCATAAACTCCTAAACACCTATTAATACAGATTGTAATATTTGGGATATTAATACTAGTTCTGTGTCTACAGCACAGATATCTTTGCTTAATAACTCAGTTTGGAATTGGTACTCTGATTTGCCTTTCGTTCCTCAGACTTCTATTGCTATTTTTGGGAAGAACCCAAATAGACCTGTAATTATTCAAGGTATTTCAGCTCTTAATTAAAATAAGAAAAGCCCAGGGCTGTGGATAACGTAGAAAAAAATCCTCAAAAAAGGAAATGGCTGCATCTATATTGTTGTGGTGAGAATGGAGATGTGCATGGAGTCAGTTTGGGTCAACTCAACTTGAAGAAGACTTTATTTTTTTGTAAATCTGAAATATTCATGGTTGAAACTAAATGCTGTGTTTCTGAATTGCATTTCTGGGAAGTGAGGTCTGTTGAAGCAATCCAGGTTTCTTTCAAATAAATAAATTTTATTTATTTGGTTTCAACAGACAGAGACAAATAAAGCAGAACTCCGAGGCTTGGAAATTCCTCAAAGAACATGTTTATTAGTTACAAAGTATCGGCACGTCAAAAGTGAAACCAAGTCTGAAGACACACGTAACAATTCCCCAATACAAAGTTAAGAAATCCCACCCCTAAGGCTATGCAAGCAACTACGTTCCCCAATACATCTTCTTGGTGGGCTTTTCATGAAACACCCAGCCTGCAGTCTTGGGCACAGCCGATGACCTTGATTCCCATGGGATAAAAATTTATTTAGACTAGCGAAGCACCTGGCAAAACCCCTTCCCTCCGTTCTGTGTGTCAACCAAAAATGAGTAGGAAAAATGGCTGCAGCCATGCTCATTTTTAAGAGTTGACATTACCATTTTATAACATATAACTTTCTTTGAACTGATAAATGCTTTCTATTTATTTAAAGATAAATGAATTGGCTATTTGAAAATTGGCTATAATTGAAAATGGCTATTTTTCACAAAACGTGGCTTTGGATAAGGTACTCTGTATTATACTTAAATTTAGGACATTACCACTGCATTGATCTCAGTTTGAAAAAGAGAGAACTGAAGTTAAAATTTCTGTATAACATTTTTGTATTCTAAAGGGATTTCCACTAATTGTTCATGGAAGTCTCATGTGGCAACTATTGTCTTTTGCTTTCAGACAATCGAAGAAAAGATCCTCCTCTTAGTGGTCATGATCCTAGGACAGCTGTTCAACTTAGAAGCCTCAGTACAGTTTTAAAACGCCTCAAAGAAATCATGGAAGGAAAAAGCCAGGTATCACTTTATGGCTGCTTTTATAGTTTTGAGTAATCCTGAAATCAGTTCTGTGTTTGTTTGTTTTTATAAAATCTTAGAACAAGTTCTTAGAACTTGTATAGAGACTAAATATATTTTCAAGCAATGAGGGCAAGGGCTGTCTACTAATTTTGACAATAATAGCAAATCAGTTTTCATACCTTTCCAGTATGATATATCTGGGTTCCTTCTCATTTGTGAGTTGAAAAATTTTCTTTCTTCTAGCAACCTTTTACTAAATCAAATCCTATTGCTTAACGATTAAATTCAGAGCATTACATAAGTGAAATCCTTTGGCTTGGGTAAACTAAGCAGGACATAACTTTTTAAAAGATGAGAGTAGTGCAAATGTATTAATTCTCCTTTATCTGTTTTATAGCAACTATGAAGATTGGAGCTTTTTGGCACATTATAAACACCCTTGCATATGACTATGTTCTGAATCTAATTTGAGTTTCATACCTCAACTCTATTCAGTCTGCAAATTAATATTATAATCTAATTTTGGACTTGTGACGTCTCATAATATGACTTACATTCAGAAATAGAAAGAACATTTGTGAAACTGTTTCCTTGACTAAACAGCAAATTTCTTCCATAGGACAGTGACCTCAAACAATACTGGATGCCAGATAGCCAATGTAAAGAGTGTTACGACTGTAGTGAAAAATTCACTACTTTTAGACGCAGACATCATTGTCGGTTATGTGGGCAAATTTTCTGTAGCCGATGCTGTAACCAGGAAATCCCTGGAAAATTTATGGGTTACACAGGTAAGACAAAGTGCAATCATACATCTAGCTTTTGAGAAGATGTAGAAATTTATCCTTCTGCTGGAATTGGTGGGTGAGGATGAATTTCATATTGACCCAAAACATAGTGGGTGAAACAGCCAGTAAGAATTCATGAGCAGTAATATCCATACTATCATCCGCTGAATACTAGGAAGACTTTTGTGGTAAACTCATGGATATGCAACCATATAATGCCTTGCCCTTCCCAGAAATTGTTAGGATAGTCATTCATCTTATTTCTAGACCTGCAGCTGTTCCTTCAAGTAATTTTACCAGGTTGAAGAATGGATGGCAAGAATGGAAAGGCCAGGCCAACCTAAGTTCCATGTGATGAAGCCAGCATTCTGGTTGCAACACTTCGGTTAAAAATTAACATGGCGTGTGGGTGGGCTTGAGGTTGCATTTTGCTATGAAACATGTTTTGCTGGAATGTCTTCAGTTCTTGTATATGTTGCAAGCCTTGGTGCACGCAGTATATGTTTCTGTTCAAAATCTAGCTCACATTCTGTGTAGTGGTGTTGATCTCTAAGTTTTCTTTAGGTTCTTGATACAAGGCATGATAAAAGAATTTTCCTACCTTTGAAATAAAGCAAATATAGTATCTGTTTTTCATGCCACAATTTTTAGAATAAAATCTTCAAATTATAAAGCAGTCTCTTCTATTTCTCATAGGTGATCTGAGAGCTTGCACTTATTGTCGCAAAATAGCCTTAAGCTATGCACACTCCACAGATGGTAACACCATTGGGGAAGACTTGAGCGCTTTATCTGATTCATCAAGCTGTTTGTCAGTATTGGATCCTGGGGAACCCCGTACTCCTGTAGGTAGCAGAAAAGCTAGTCGCAATATTTTCCTGGAAGAAGATCTTGCCTGGCAAAGGTATCAATGCCTTTATATTTAAGTGCTTGGAAAATCTATTCTTTCTTCAGTCTTAGACTAATTTTGTAACACCCGATTAGAAAGCATTGTTCAGACAACTTTAGTTATTACTTTGGCATTCTTTAGCTGCACAGTTGAACATTGTTTCAGGACACTATGGCCTCTGCCAATAGATGCAATTCCTATATTGTCATATTGAAAATTGGTCATATTTCAGTCACTGTGATCCAATGTTGACGTTTCTCATCAAGAAAATACTGTAGCAGAGCCCCATCTTGTAGCCTGAGACCTCAGTTCTGTTACTTTCATTCCTTGGAACTTATAAATTGAAAATTCGTTTTTTCAAAAACATAAAACTACATTTTCTACCAGCATATTTATCATGTTGCATTGAAAATTGGAAGATGTCTCTGAGTATATATGGGTAGTCCTCACTCAGCATCTCTCTGTTCAAAGTTATGACGGCACTGAAAAAATGGTCCATGAAATACGGCTGTTGCAGTGCCCCTGTGGTCATGTGAACAAAATTTGGGCCTGCCCAATTTACAACCGCACCACCCACCACTGCTCCCCTCAGCCAACCCTGCCTCCCCTCTGTTAGACTTACCATTCTGGTCACATGTAGGGGAGGCGCTATGGGCTGGTGGATGAGAGCTAGAGAAGGGTGCTGTGGACAGGCACAGGGAACAGAGATAGGTATATGTTTGCTGTGCCACAGTGCACCACTATCAGCCAGTGCGTTATTTTGCGCCACATTATTTCATGCCAGCCTTTTGTGCACCAGCCGGGGCTTCCTTTTGTGCCAGCACAGCCGGTTCTTTCTTTCATGCTGGCTTTCTTTTGTGCACCAGCTGGGTCCTTTTGTGAAAGAAGGCTGCTGGGAAATAAGGTTCCGGCTCTGCTCCTGAAATGGAGGCAGTCCCCTGCCTTCTTTCAAGAATGGCTTGGATTTGTGTGGGTCCTCGCCTAAAGACCACATGGGTTTTGCTCAACAGCAGCAAGCGGGATTGCCACACAGCCATGTGACATTTCATTTAACGATTGTATTATTTAGTGTCAGAGTTGCCAGAAGCAATTAGGGTTATTAAGCGAGGACTTCTTTGCCTTGCAGCATCACTGTTGCTCAGTTAAGTAACTGTTTCTTGGGAAAAGATTTTATATAGAGCGGTGCCTTACCTCCTTTTCCAAAAGAACCAAAAAAGAACCCCCCTCCAAACAAATTTTTCAAATAAATGACATTAATAGCTATAAAGTGTCACATCCATGAATTTTGAAATAGAGATAATCCTTGACTTATGATTTATGACCTACCCCCAAAAAACTACTTATGAACTGGAATTGAAGTTTTGATGCTGGTCCGACCCCCAGTCACATCACATTTATGGCCATTTGTTGCATCTGCAGTCACATGACCATGATTTATGTTTTTGCCAGAAACCAGTGTTTAAAAAAATATCCCATAGCAATCAATGGGTTTGCTTAATGACCATGGCAGTTGCTTAATGACTGCCGCAAAAAAGGTAATAAAATCTGGCATGATCATGTAATGACTCGCTTAACGACCATCATGATTTATGACTGAAATTGCAGGCTCAATTATAGTTGTAAGTCAAGGACTACATGTATGCAATCTGAATGGTTCTTTGGAGACTCAAAATTGGAAATAGTTACAGAATTTTTTTTAAGATGTCTCCGATCATTCCATTTTAATAATCTTGAGAATCTGGAATAATGTATTTATGTATAAGAGTCTATGTCACAAAGAGAGAACTTCCCAATACTTTGAATTCATGATCATCTTGGGATTTGGCTTAAAGCAACAGCAATACCCCTCCCTTCGTTTTTTGGGGGGAACAAAGCAACTTGCTGCTTCAGCCTGTACCAGGGGTCTTATTAGCTTCTCTGATGCAGTGCTAACTGCTGCTTAAATGTAATATCCTTGACTTGCAGCTTGATTCATCCAGATTCTTCATCCTCTACCTTATCAACACGTCTTGTATCAGTTCAGGAGGAAACAGGGAAGTCTCCTGCACGGAATAGGTAAGTGATCTAGCTAGAGGTCACCCCCATACTAGATAGTATGTTTTGAAGCAGCTTACTGTTGACTCTGTTTGAATAAACAACATAATGCCTGTCTCAAAAGAACATTAACACACTATTGGAAGAACTCTGTGTCTTGATAAAAGTGTCTGCATGAGAGAGTGCAGACCTTTTGTCTTGTTAGTTCCATCACAGTGTATTGTAATAAAGTTTATTATTTGACCATAAGTCTACCAGTCTAGCCTCGCCATCATTTTTTTTTCTTAAAAAGACTTCCTGAGGTGACACGCAAAAAAATACTTCATAGAGAACCCTTAGAATGGTGCATCTAACAAAGTGAATTTTCAAATCAACATTTAATTTAACCTTGTGATACAATAAATAGGTGTGCCATCCAAATCTTAGTTCATGGCTCTATAAGTAAGTAAACAAGTAATCTCTTGTTTTGGAGAGTCAGTCACTTTTCATCCAGACTGGGGGGTCATCTATTCCAATCCCCCAAAACATACCAGTTTTCATAAGAAAAGAATAATAACTTATCCATAAGATATTTAAAAATTAATTTTATCATCCTACTATTATTGATTTTATTCCATTAAATTCTACTTCTACTGGAGTAAACATTAAACATTTTCATAAATTATTTCCAAAATTATAGCCATTCTTAGATATCGAAATCATTAATCAACTTGCAGATAAGCAAATTAACTCATTTTCCCTCCCTCTGTTGTTTGTACCTGCCATCATCACATTTGCTCTTGATTCATGGTGTTCTAAAGACCTTTATGACATTGAAATACTGGGCTGGCTTCATCATATGATCTCACTGATTCTAATTGGCTATATTGCAAAGGGTGCGTATAGTTATGAGAGCATAATACTTCACTTGAGCTGGGATAGTAGTGCTTTGATGAATTACTATATGTCAGCAGTAGGATGGGAATTATTTCTGTAGTTACATACAGTTATGTGCCATAGGGAACAGTTAATTGACAAGAATAGAGCCATTCTGAATTGATTTTTGCTCTCTTTATAGCACAATGTCATGCAGGCCCAATTAGTATAATACAGATATATAAAGACACCTTGTTTTTCAGTTTTGTTTTAAAACTTCCTATTTGACTTTCATTCTTTTTATATTTCTTATTACATTTGATATAAATCTTACATCATAATTGGAAGACAGAAAACGTGGCTAGGGAAGAGTAAAATATTTCCACTCATACTAATCTTTTTTTAATATATTTTTTTAATTTTTTACAATAACAATCTTTAGTGCTTCATGAACAGTGTGTTGTCTGGGTTCATATATTTAAAACAATGATAATTAATTTCTACAATTAATCAATATGTTGGTAATATATTTCTTGATCCTCTCTTCTTCCTGTAATATTCTCCTTTTGTCTACATTAAACAAATACAATTCTTAATATTTTCAGTACAAACCAAGTTGAATATAAACATTTTTTAGTATTTATGTACATAATAATAACATCAACATATAACATGTTTTAATCAGCTTATTTCCATTGTATTTATAAAAGTCATCTTATTAAATCATTATATGTCCTGTTTTCAAGATTCTTATTGAAGCTTAGTTTCCCCTCAATATTCAAGCCACTCTTATCAGTCATAATTTTCTCAAAATTCATTACCTTTAAATATCCAAACTTTTCATTTAAATAGACCCTCTCAATGTTTTAACATTTCATATATTCTAAAAGTATTATACTACTTATATATCTTATTCTTCTTACTATAGGGCCCCTTTATCTATTATTTTGGCTATATTCCAACAATATTTAACCCTATAATACACCATCTAATCTAGGGCTTGTTTATATCCAAAAAAGACAAAGCAAGTAAGGTATCAGGTTTTGATGATTCTTCTGACAGTCCTTTAATCCATTTTATTTATTCTTCTTTTTTATCCTCAAATTTGTTTTGAAATCCTGGAGGATAAGGCATCCTTTTTTGTCTTCTTTATTATAGTAAGGTTTTGCAGATTTTTTTTGGTTTGTATTAAATTGTAGTTTTCTTCATTTGTAGCTTTTCTATTTAAGTCACTTTCATTTAATTTATAGTCTGTTGTCTGATTTGTTTGTTCATTGTTTGTTGTCATTTTTTGAGTATCATTTAATTTCTAGGTTTAAGTTAGAGATATGCTCGTTTATATTGTCAAACTGATTTTTAATCTTATCATGGTTTGAAACAATTATCATTTGAATCTGTCGCAGCATTGTGTATATTTTCTCCTGGAATGTATTTGTATTGCCTTGAGTCATTGTTCTGCAGATCTTTGAAGCTCAAAACTGGGTTGTTCAGGAAGAGGTGTTAGGTATAGTTTTATATTACTTTTAGATAGGTATATAATATCCATTTTATCTCTCCCCTCTAAGTAGTTTTCCATCGGTGTCATAATCTTTTTAATTAGTTTTATCAAGCCAGTCCATTTTATAATCCAAACAGCCAAATCTTACGTAGTTCTTGTCTTTATATAATGGTTTTATAATCCCAGTACATTTCCAATTGTCAAGGCACCACTGAAAACAATATTTTGTGGCAATATTCTTTTCAGGGGTCCTATAATTATCAGCCAGTCAGGATTCAGTTCAAAGTATTTGACCATTTAAAAGTTTTCCAGTAATTTCTCCTTTAGAAGATTAGCCAAAGGCTAAATTTTTTCTTTCTTTGCAAACAGTTCTTAGGTTAAGATTTACGAATGCAGTTCAGTGTGTTTATAATCCCAGAAGGTCAGCAGTTTCTAAACATATGTAGTTTCACTCAGTAGTAGATAATGCTTTGTTCCCAGCTGTTTTTTGCTGTTTCTAGGTGTCTTCATCAATGCTTTTTCAGGTATAGAGTTTTAACAATTTTCTTAGCTTTCAAATTTATCCAAACTGGTAATGTTTATTCCCCATAAGTGTTTAATTTGCCGCTTCCGTCTATAGAAGAGTGAGGAAACCCCCCCTTCTTGCTTTGGGGGGCTTTTTGCTTCTTGGGGATCTTTTCCAGAAAATTAAATACAAAATAGGAGAGAGAAGATCAAATTCCTCACCCAGTTTCAAGCACGCTGTTCACTGTTGTGCTGGTTAGTGCCTTTGGACTTCGGCTGCAAGTAGCTTGGGCTGGTCAGTGAGGTGTGGCCAGCCTTTCTCCTGTCAGGTTAGAAGGCTTTCCCCGAACCAAACCAAACAACCGCCATCATTCCAGAGTTGTCGGGTCACCCTTCTTTCTTCACCGCCTCTCTGGGGCGACTTAGACCCATTTAGGGTCCCCTGGCAGGGCAAAACTAACCGCAAGGTGCGGAGGTCCTCGATCCCGCGACCAGGCGCTACGGTGCAAGACCAGAAGTCCACTCATATTAATCTTTCTGCTTCCCTCCCTTCCCTATCCTCAATTTATCTGGATTGTAGACATGTTCTCTTTACATACTGAAGGCATTATCCTAGCCAAGATTAGTACAAGTAATTTTCAAAATATTGCTTCCTTAGGCAGAATCCCTCAAGAGCTCTTCCTTGTCAAAGACAAATCGTAGTTATCTGACAGAATACATTGTACTGTATATCAAATTTAAGTTAGCTATAACTAAATAGAAAGTGTATATTTTTATGCCTCTAAAAATGGTGCAACAGTTTGAGAGAATTTAATTTACTGTAAGCAAGTTACTTGTAGCTGGTAAATATCAGTATCTTATAAATAATTTCAGGAACTGAATGTTCTCTGCAAGAATCACTTCTCAGTCAATTTAAATATCTATAAATATAAAAGTAGTGGATGTAGCTGAAATGCATTGCTGGATAAGTTAGGATAAGGATTGCCAGCCTCTTTGGAGCTGATGGGCACATTTGGAATTCTGAGAGTGTGTGGGGCTCTTACAGAATGGCTGCTGTGGTAAGTATGGACATTCACAAATTTGCCAGAAAACAAATTGATGAGTTTGTTTTCCATTGGCTCTTCTAGCTTTTAGGATGATCTTAGCTGTCTTTGGGGAGTGATGTGGGTGTGCTTCCCCCAAAATCCTGGGTTCCAGCCCCCCCATCACAAATAGGCCTCAGAAGCATTTTTGGAATAAAGACTGGAACACTGCTTTGCAGCAGGAGAACTTTTTATGTAGGTCTTATTCTTCTAATATATTGCAGTATTTTACTTTCCATGTAAAGTTGGTCAACCTATAGACTTCTGCATGCTCAGAGTCAAGTTGCATGCATGCTTATTCCTAAGTTTTTCTCATTCATTGTTCTGAGATGTGAGGGGGATGTAGTTTTTGCAGCAGTCTAGAAGTGAGCTGTTTAAGAGAGAAAGAATGTAAAATTGCAGAGTACAAAGAAAATAAGGACGGAGGAATCATTATCTTCCCACAGCAGGGCACCTGTCAGATATATGATTTTAGATCCCATTTTATGTGTGAAAAGGAAATAGCTGTGAACTAACACAGCTATTCTGGCTGGCATTTCTTGAAGCACAGGTCATTTCCCATATATGCTCTGCAGTTCCCTTAAGCAGTTTTCATAAAGCTGGTAAAATGTTTTATATGCATTTGTTACCTAGTCCAGATGAATGGAAACAGATTTTAAAATGGCTGATCTGATAGATATTTACCACTAAAAATGTAGCAGTTGGTTCGAGGTTATTATATTTACTTTGTCCACTGCTGTCTTTAAGGAGAGTATGCTTGGTTTATTCTCTGTGAAGTACAAAAAATAAAAGTTATGAATTATAATGGTATCTTAAGCTGATGGATTGTCTGATAGGGTATTTATCTCGTTATTAATAGCAAGAGTAACTGTGGACAGTTGAGCAAAAAATTGCTTTTGCTTGAAGATATGTATTAGCCTCATGTCTTACACTTTGTTCTTTTGCTTCCTGGTCTCTTGTCAATATCCTGAGATTCATCCAAAACATTTTATATTGTCTGTAATTTCTGTAATGTCGATCCTTGTAAGATCAAGCCAGAAAAATGTCTTCATTTGAACCTGGTAACCAGCATTTCCTAATTTGGGATAAGATCTGGTTTTGTGAACTATTTATGAAAAGAGGGGACTCATGTATAGGGATTTGGACATTTTTGCTTATTTTCCTGAGATTTGTACATTCAAATCTCAGCCCCTGTATTTGAAGACTGAGTAGTAATAAACCAGGGATTAAGGGAGTTCAAGGTGAAATATGCTTTCGAGGTTGAAGATCAGAATTCAGGTTCTGATTGTTTTCCATGTGATTTGAAGCAAATGAAAATTTTGGGCTCAGTCATGGTCATAAGTCAGGGACTACCTGTACTGAATTTTGGCAAAATGAAGCCACATAGAGAGTAAATCAAGCCACTTAATTCTTATCATTTGGAAAATCAAGAAAGGAGAAATTTATGTGGTAAAAATTAGCTTCTAACCTTTCTAGCCTTTTAAAAAGTTCCTGTGTTTGGTTCCTAATATTGAAAGCTAGATTGTATTTTGGTTGAAAGAGGTGATTAAGAACATGTGGTAAAATTTTGCCCTGTTCTGTTAAACGTTAATTTTAAAGTACAGCTGGAATGAACTGAAGATTACAAGCATTATTCTGTTCCTCCCACCAGATCGGCTAGCATAAGTAACCTGTCTCTGGATCGATCGGGGTCTCCCATGGTGCCTTCCTATGAGACATCTGTCAGTCCACAAACTAATCGAACCTACATGAAGGAGACCAGTGAGGATGAACGCAAACTTCTTCTGGTACAAGCCAAGCTTTTCTTGTATCTTGCATCCTTCCAACAGAAATAAGTAACAACTTACTGCCGTTTGTGGTACTTGACTTCTTAAGTTTACCTGTTTTATACTGTCCTCTGTTTACAGCCTGTGTTTTTCATTACTTGTACCTCATGTTTCCTCAAAGGAAATGCAGATTATGCCATTTTTTATCATTATAATCTTGAAGTTTGAAGAACTATTTTCATGTGATCATCTACTTATGAAGAAAGTGCATGGTCTTTCACCACAGGAAAATTAGCATCAGTTAGAAAAAAGAAAAGCCTTGTATATTTAGGTGGGCCTAAAAAGATAACTATACTATTTTGAATCCCCCTTACAAGGGAAGAAATAAGTAACAAGTATGTGCATTGCTTGTGCATTTGTTAGTACTTGGTATGTTATTTTCTTTTCCACAAGTATATAGTCCAATTTAACATAGGAGCTTTAGCACGAAATATTATTTCAATTAAGGATTAACTACAAACACTCATAAGAGATAGATGGCTTGATACTGCTTTTGTTGACACAACTCTGAATTTTGTAACTTAAGGGTTATTTATTTATTTTTGTGTGTGCAATCATTTGTATACTGCCCTACTTCATGGACTCACGTTGGATGTTCTGTTTCTTGTGCAGGTCAATGTTTGATGTTGCAGGGAACTCCATTTCTGAACTCCCTCAAACATGTTAGTGTTAGAAGATATATTTACTAATACGATATACAATGTGTTATAGTGTCTTCTGTGCAAGCCTGAATAACTTCCATCAAAATCCTGCTTTTTTTTTTGCCAGACCATATATCTTTATTTGCTTTCCTGGAATATTTTGGATACTTTGCAATAGTGAATAATAGCTTGTTGTTTTAAATGCAAATCTAGACTTATTCTCAGGGG
The DNA here is from genome assembly GCF_001527695.2 of Protobothrops mucrosquamatus. NCBI lineage: Eukaryota > Metazoa > Chordata > Lepidosauria > Squamata > Viperidae > Protobothrops > Protobothrops mucrosquamatus. The sequence goes on along the minus strand of NW_015386601.1, from coordinate 141,899 downwards.
AATCCTAATTATCAATGGAGGAGGAAGGTGTCAAAGCTCTCAAGCATTGTAAGGAATCAGGAAATAAGTGGAACATTACAAAAGACTAGAGTACTAGAAAGGTTTTCAGCCATATTCTTAAAAAAAAAGCATTTTTTTCTGCCTGTAGGCCTAAAGAACAGAGTAAATTTCATAGATTGATTCCTATTTGCATAATCAAAGAAACATAGCCATAAAAAAGAATATATGGGCTATTAGATTGTTTCAAAACACTGCCACATTGCAAGCTTCCCCACCATGTCCAAATTAAAAAAATCCCCTTTTAAACACATGCAAACTGTTCAATTTATCAGTAGCAGAGTTCATCTCTCTCTCTTTTTCTCTTTTAAAGAGGATTGATTCTAATTAATAGGTTGAATTCTCTGGAGTTTGCTTCTTCAACTGCTATACTTTCTTCCTTTCTGAGAAATGTTTGTATGCAGATATACACCAGTGAAAGCAAGGAAGTGGATGGAGTAGGTGGAAGAGAAGGAACTGCTTTTCCATGTATTTTAAATGTTAAAAATAGAGCAGGGCAAGAGATTTGACAGTCATGAATGGCAATGCCTGTGTGTGTTATGGAAGAACATAAGCACTCTATAATGCCAGTTCCCAAACCCGTCTAATTGTCCATTCTAATTCTAAAAATCACATAATGTTCAAAAAGGTTTTTTTGGTTACTTGTCTAAGAAGAAAAAAAATCAAGAGACTTGGCATCACAAGATCTCTGAAGTGTCAGAAAGCCAACAATTCATTTTTAAAAGTTCTCTCAGCCAGAAGGATAATGATAAAAATTCTGAATACTTAAGCAAAATGTGTACTTGTCCCTTGAACAAACTGTCCGTCTTAACAGTATATCCAGGAAAGGGGAGGGGCAAGAGAAGGAATTCTGTAAATCCCTTGGAACAAGGTAAACAGCACCTCTCAAGACAGAACACTTAAGCCATCTAAATGTGTGCTATCTCAAAATGTCATCATTTTGTCTTCTAGGACTCAGTTCAGTTAAAGGATTTGTGGAAGAAAATATGCCATCACAACAGTGGGATGGAGTTTCAAGATCATCGCTACTGGCTGCGTACCCACCCCAACTGCATTGTAGGAAAGGAGCTGGTCAATTGGCTTATAAGGAATGGCCACATCACTACTAGGTAACTGAGTGTCATGGGGTCTTTCATAAGTATGCTCAGTGTTCGTGGATTAGGACAGTAAGATAAAAATAGTTGGGCTTATTCCAATTCAGGGGTTCTGCGGAGGTAAAATTATTCATAATTAAACTCTAGCATTTTATATCCAGTCAAACCCTTCCCCACCCTACTCATTTTTTATCTTTCTTGTTCTCAATCTATGCCTGCTATAGTAAATTCTTTGGGGGAATCAATTTTTAGATAAGAATAATTATGTTTTGGTCCATTAATTATCTTTCAGTGTGTATGGTTAATGAGTCAGAAAATCCTTTGTATTTATCAATCTCAAATAGTTCAAATAACAGATACGGTATCGGGAACTGAGGATTGTGATGATGATTCAGATAGTTTGTAGAACCCATCGTCCTCCTATCATTAGTTTGGGTTGATTCTGAACATGGGTTAATGCTCACCAACCATCAGGAGAGAGATTATGTGATATAGCAAGAGATTTTCTCCAACCCCACTGGGCAGCCTCCACCTCCCCTTTTGTCCCTCATGCTGGTCACTGCTAGAAATGATGATCCTTTTTTCAAATGTGTGTGTCTGAGCTAGAAATCAGCTTGGTGACCTGGTGGGTAAAGTGGAAGCATTTGAAATCCAGGACTCTATACCCAAACCAGAATATTCCCAGAGAACAGGAGAGGCATAGTGCTTGTGTTTTGCCTGCCTAAAGGAGGAAGCATCTCTTGAAAAGGATAGCAGTTAAGGTTGACTTGAAGTTACCTTATATGGAGATTGAGGATGAGATGAAAGCAAAGTCATGAGGGCAGATCAAAGACACAGGGTTTCTAAAAATATTATTTTGATTTATATTCTGTTCTTCTTTGAAGAATTTAAAGCAGTCTGCTTTATACTCTATGTTCCTATCTCCTCAGAACAACCACTCTGTGAGGTGGGTTGGGCTGAGAGAGCAATTGGCCCAAAATCACCCAGCCAGCTTCCATGTCTCTAAGGGAGGATTAAAACTGAGTCCTGGCTACTAGTCCAGCACCTTAACTAATTCACCAAACTGGTTGTTGGGTTGGTTATCCTTTGGTTGGAAAAAGATTTCTGAAGCTCACTTTTAAAACCACCTTAATCTTATACCTTCTATATGTATTATTTACTTCAGAGCACTGTAGTCAGAACACATCTCTACAGTAAACTAAAAACTCATTTATTCATTAACATGGGATTTAAAATGGTTTTATTTCCAGAGCTCAAGCAATTGCAATAGGACAGGCTTTAGTAGATGGGCGTTGGCTGGATTGCATCAGTCACCATGATCAAATCTTTAGAGATGAATATGCACTCTACAGACCATTACAGGTATGGATTTATTTTGTGAAAAAGTTATATGTGGATTGGGTAGCTTGGAGAAAAACATCGTATTGATGTCTTATGACTTTGGATCCATTTGAGCCAGAAATTTCAGAATAGCAACTTTTGTAGTTTCATGATGACCTTTGCATTTCACTTAACAATTATTCAGAAAGTGTGTCCATTTGTTCTTTTTAAAAAGTGTGTGAAAGCAATTTAATTTCTGGTAATTAAATAAGGATAATAAGAAAAATAAGGATAATTTCTGCCCAGAGCAGTTTTTCGGAGTAAGATGTGTGGCATATAAAATAAATATATGTGCAAGTTTACCTTAGGTCAAGAAATAAACTAGAAATTTATGGAATTTTCATTGAAAAGAAGGCATTTTCCAAGAACTTCAGAAGAAAAATCAGAGGACAGATATTTTTTAAAAAATAAATCAAGACTTTTTTTAAAAAAACAAAACAAAACCTGAAGGCTTTAAATATAGATATCAAACATGTAACAGTTTAGATCAGCCAGCCTGCAAAGCAGCCTTGTGTGACTTGCTGATTTTTTTGAAACTAAATAATTCTACTGCCACCGAACATTGCTGCCATTAAAGGGGATCTGCCACCAGTCTGAAAGACTTGCTGCCAAGCACCTCCAACACCTGCAAGCCTCATCGGTGTGGCCAGCTCCATTGCTGCTGCTACTCTGCTGGCTGTGAACAGTTGATAGCTGTGCCAGATATTCCTTTGTGGCCTACAGTTAGTTTTGATTTATTAATGCAGCCCTTTTCCTCTATGAGTTGTGCAGATCTAGTTTAGACTTTCCTGTCATACACAGGATGAGAGTCTGGTGATAGAGTTATTTGCTCAACAAACATTTTTGCCAGGCCATATTTAATGACTGCCTACAGTTGTAAAGAAGTAATACCTAATTCAAAACTCTATGTATTGTATCTATTTCTTGTCTGTCTTTTGAAATAAATAAAATAAAATTGCTTCAGTAATAGGAGAAAAATTATAAAGCTTTTTTAACTACTGAAAAATTCAGAAGAAATGAGCATTTGATTTATGTGGTCTCATGCACATTTGGAGAAAAATAAGGATAAACCCACATTACCAATTTATACCAGGATTATTTCTTATCTAAACATTGCTTAATGTTTGTTGCTAGAAATTCCTTCTGTTCTGTCTACAATAATGCTTGCTTCAGACTTGCATTTGTAGAATTCATCTGTGATGAGGTCAAAATTGGCCTTTGAGATGCAACAGATTAATGTCATTTTTGTTTGGTTAGCAAGAAACTTGCTCAATTAGTGCGTATGTCTCTGTCCTCTGTCGCAAAGTATACTAACCTTGAAGCAAAAATTGAGTTTCAGTATAATTACCTTGGCTTGATCCCAATATTCCCAAAGCTGGTATCTGAATTCTGTTACAAATATAAGAACTTTTCTGTAATATTATGATGGTGACCAATAATTAGTAGAGCTATATTTTCTAAAGAATAGTATGTGACTGAATGGGGGAAAGAATGAGTTACTGGCTATCATTAAATATCTTTATCCCTGTGAGAGAGGGCAGCAAATTAAAGAAGTATGTCATGGAACGAAGTTTAAGAAAACTAGGAATTCTAACATGTTAACATCACATGTGGATCTGTCTCAAAGCATGTAGACTTCAAAACTACAAATTCCTTGGGCTGTCCATTGAGTGGTTGGTAACATTCTCATTTTCATGACTAGAATTCCCACACACTTGTGATCATTTGAATTTCCTGTGGGTTTTATTAGCACAGCAACAGATTTTCTCCCCATTTAGAAGAACTTTGAAGAACAAGAGAGTTTTGAGAAGAGCAAAAGTTTGACGTTACAATTCCCTGTGCCAAAAATAAACTTTCTGTTTGTGATCAGAAGGTTGTTACCCCTTACTCAACAATGGTTCCTAACTTTATCTGCATGCAGACAAAAACCACTATTGATTTATTTTTTATTTCTCATTGTTTTATTTGTGAGTTCTGATTATTTTGTCAGCAAAATATTGTTACTTAAAATATATTTGAAAAGATACACTTCTTCATTTTGTTCATTTTTTAAAATTTCCTCTGCAAGTGTCCTGTTAATCTGATTGTGTTAATCTTGTATCTCCATTCTGTATAATTCATGTTCTAGTATTTCTTCCCTCATTAATTTTATAGAGCACAGAATTTTCTGAAACTCCTTCTCCAGACAGCGACTCTGTCAACTCCGTGGAGGGCCATTCTGAGCCATCGTGGTTCAAAGACATCAAATTTGATGACAGTGACACAGAGCAAATTGCAGAAGAAGGAGATGACAACCTGACTAGTGAGTCTCTGTGTCTGTCATTTGAGGATTCCATTTTAGCTGCTAGTCCCATTTCCGCTGCTCTCTGCCTGCTCTGTTGTAGAAGCAAATGCTTTCCCCCCCTAATCCTTTTATGCCAATTGCCTCCAACTGATGTGTCTATTTCTTAGTATTACAACTCCCATTAGGAAAAATGGGATTTGTAATCCAATTGATCTGGAGGATACCAGACTGAGAAGATTGCTTAAACAGATGCAGCATTTTCAGCTAGACTGTTTTAGTTTTGTTTTCAGGCTTTAAATATGCATAAGGTGTTTGCGGTCTATCTCTGTAGTATGATGGTCTGATAAAGTAAATGGTTCTCAAAAGACCATCAAAATTTTAGAAAAGCCATGAAATACAAGTGGATGAAAGTACTGTCTTTCTTGCTTTCTCCAGCAATCAATTTCATGTAATTAAGATAATGTCTCTCCTCTCCTTGATATCCTCCTGAAACCTGTTATTTGCACCCACCCTCTCCTCCCTGTATTTTTCTTCTCCTCACTGAAATCCAAAAGATTCTGCCAGCCCTAGCAAGCGTACCTCAGTCAGCAGCTTCCAGTCTGCCATGGACAGCGACTCAGCTGCTTCCATCAGCCTGAATGTGGAGCTGGACAACGTGAACTTCCATATCAAGAAGCACTCCAAATACCCACATGTGCCCCCTCATCCTGCTGACCAGAAAGGTAGGAGGGAGCTGCCAATTGGAGTCACCCATAAGAGAAAGCAAAGCTGATGCCTCAGTTCAGATATGCTCCAAATAATCCTGAAACTCCTAACTGTTTTTCATTTTCACAAACAAGTGTTGCCTATACTATTGGTGAGGTCTTACATAACTCCTCTGACAGATGCCTTTTCTCCATGGAGCATAAGAGCTTTGATGAACATCTACTGTGAAGGCAGCAGATATAAACACAGATCTTCCTAGATAAAGGTCTCCCAGTCCTATTTTGGGTAGAGTACTGAGGTAGAAAACAATATATTTGGATTTAGTCTCATAAAATTATAGTGTTAAATGGAGTATTTTAAAGAGTTTGTCCAAACCAGTGCAGAAACCTGAATTTCCTTTTCTTCTTTCTGTCTCAGACAAAATGCTTTTGATCTCTACTTTCTTAAAAGAACAGAGAAGTTATTGTCATATGTATTGTCGAGTTATGGAGTAGCTTAATCCAGGCATCTTGCATGTTGCCATGGCAGCATAAAGCGTTTTAAACTCTGACTTTCTTTTACTTATCTGAATGAAAGCAGTAAAGGGTCTTCCCCTTCTTAAGTTCTTAATAGTAACATTTATTTATTAAATTTATTTGTTAAATAAATATTTAATATTTATTTAAATATTAAATAAATTATTTATTAAATTTATCCAGAAGATAGGTTCAAGATCTAAATGGATCTCAACAGACTTGAACACTGGGCCCTATCTAAAAAAATGAAATTCAATGCAGAGAAAAGTAAAGTCTTGCATTTAAGCAAGAAAAATCAAATGCACAAGTACAAATTAGGTGAAACCTGCTTAATAGCAATAACTGTGAGAGAGATCTTGGAGACCTAGTGGACAATCACTTAAATATGAGCCACAGTGTGCAGCAGCAGCCAAAAAAGCCAATCCAATCCTAGGTTGCATTAACAGATGGATAGAATCAAGATCACGTGACGTATTAGTACTGCTTTATAAAGCCTTAGTAAGAACATACTTACATAGAATACTGCATCCAGTTTGGTCACCATATTATAAAAAAGATATAGAGACTCTGCAAAGAGTGCAGAAAAGAGCAACAAAGATCAGTAGGGGCTGCAGGAACTGTTGCAGTAATTGGGTATGTCTAGTCTAGTGAAAAGAAGGATTAGGGGTGACATGATAGCAGTGTTCCAATATTTAAGGGGCTGCCACAAAGAGGGGTCAACCTATTTTCCAAAGCACCAAAAGGGAAGACAAGAAGCAATGGATGGAAACTAATCAAGGAGAGAAGCAACCTAGAACTAAGGAGAAATTTCCTGACAGCAAAAACCCAGTGGAATAGCTTGCCTTCAAGCTGTGGTGCTCCATCCATTGGAGGCTTTTAAGAAGAGATTGGACAGCCACATGTCTGGAATTGTAATAGGATCTCCTGCTTGTGCAGGGGGTTGGACTGGAAGACTTCCAAGGCTCTTTCCAACTCTATTATTCTGTTAAATTTATATGCTGCCTACCTCACTGCTGGAGGGAGTCTGGGAGCCTTACAAAATGATGAAAAATTCCAGACAAGGATTAGCTTTTTTTCTAAATCTGTTTCTTTTGATAACTTTACTTCACAAAAATCATTAGAGGATTCTGGTTCTCCTAAAGAAAAGAATATAAAGAAGGTAAACTTTCCTGTGCCCATGCTAATGACAAAAGCTAACACATAACCTTAGATATCATAATTCAGTATTTGATTCTGCTGCTTCATGCATGAAATAACATTGCTCACTAAAATTAATACTAATAATGTCAGTTCTTGTGAATGATTTTCATTTTTCTAATATTATTGCATGATACTAATATACCAAGTGCTTTTGAAAATATTTCTTGTGTTTCACTGGAAAGGAAAGGAATTTTGCTTCAAAGCAAAAAAATCTTGGCAATCAGTGGGAAATGTTACAGAAATGTTTCAGTCATTTATGAAACCAACCTATCTTTGCCTGGCATTTTGTCCAAACCCTTTGAATTTTATGCAGATTAAGACATTAAAATGATGCTTCTATCACTGTGACTCCAAGTATTTATTATTTTATTTATTTTGTTTATATCCCGCCTTTATTATTTTTATAAATATCTCAAGGCAGCAAACATATCCAATACACTTTCCTCCTCCTATTTTCCTCATAGCAAGAACTCTGTGAGGTGAATTGGGCTGAGAGAATGACTGGCCTAAGATCACCCAGTTAGTTTTCATATACTGTACTTGGATCTAAAAGCTGCTTTAAATCATTGTTTCACTGCAACATAGTATTAAGTTAGTCTATGATGATGTTTCATTACCCAGTGAGTAAGTGTTGGTCATCTTTCCTAAAAAAAATGGATACTCAAAAAAAATCATGGAAGGCATAGCTGAAGATTTAGCCACTATTGATTACCATTTTCTATTTTAGTAAGAACTATAAATATTATGGAAGAATGTTATTTTGGAAGAAATTTATTTTGATCCAGCAATTATTTTTTTGAAGCAAGGAATGATTCCTTGCGTATGCAAATTTGAGGGGGGAAAAGAAAGAGCATATAAGAAATGGAAGTTCCCTTAACTTTATGTTTCAAAGTAAGACAATGCAATATATAGCAATGATAATAATATGCAAGCAGTTGAATGATCCTGGCTGTGTAGAATGATGAGCTATTACATCTCTTAAATATCCAGACATTTATAGCTGTTTCCTTAGCAAATAAATTTCTTTAAAACTAATATAGGGCTCTTCCTCCCCCACACCGTTAGCTGCTGGACAGAAAGTTGTGATATAAATTGACCAATAAATCAAATGAATGAATATTTGGAAATAAGCCCAGGCATCCAGAAATAAAGCAAAACCATATGGTATGACAGAGAGTACCTTGGGAGGATAAAAGGATAGTGGCATCAATCCCATGCTAATGGCTGTTTTGCGATTGGCCATGCCCAACATGGCAGCCATTTTGTGACTAGGCAAGCTACCATAGCAGTTATTTTTGAGAGCATCTGTGATAGAACTCAGCACTTCAAATATATTTATAACCAAAAAAGATTGCCTACCTCTCCTGAAAACAACATGATGTAAAAGGTCATTCTCTTAAGGGAAGATTTTTGGCACAATATTTATGTGAGTAATTTGGGATTATGATATATTGACTGGTTCAGAACTCAAACTAAAATATTGCTTTTTAAACCATGCTTTGTAGAATATTCCATAGTCAGCTGAGTTCACATATCATGGTTCAAAAGCTACAATAAGTAGAAACAGGCATGATTATATTTTGCATTCTTTGGCAACCAGTTCATTGTCTCAGAAATTATGTTGTGGACATCTAAATCTAGACGGCTTGGTAAATCAATACTCCCTCACTAAAAAGTTTTCAAAATGTAGTTTGTAGTATTCAGGATAACTCAGTATAGTGTAAAGGGAATTGTGTTTGAATTGTATTGATACTGCCTTTACTTCTAGAATCTTAATAATGGTGTTGGGGTCCATTTGCTATGGCTCACTAGTAATGTATACATTGCCTCATAAACTTTCTGAAGTGTAACTGCACTTGGGGTTCAGCAAAATCCCATTCAAGAGAAGGAGCAGAGAACCACAGATTCCCCCCCACAAATATGTAGAACAAGATGAGTGCTTAAAATAGGATTTAAGCTGTCTTTTTGTAGCAGTGTGTCCTAATTTACACTGGATGTATGTGTATGTGGTATGCAAAAGTAACATCAGGCTCACTCAGATCTTTGTAATGGTGAACAAAGAAAGAACTAAATGCCATGCTGAAGTAATGAAGGGGGGCAATGAGCTCTCCCTTAAAGCTATCTTCCCTGCTCTTTGAGATACCAACACAGCAACTTGTGTAAGAGAGGCATTATTTCTTTTAATCATGCTTCTAGCAGTATTTGTCCTAGGAGAAAGAGCTTGTGGGGACAAGGTAAGAATACAAATTTGCTGTCCCAATTCTCCCGTGGAATAAATTCTCCTCTGTAGAATGTCAAGTCCAAAGGTGTTGCGTTTTCCCTCAGCCATTAACTGAGGGCAGAGTTGAATAACTGAGTTGTTGTCAGGGGAAGTAGGGAAGGGGTGTGAGGCATGTTTAATACATCTCCTGTCCTAGATGTGGCAACCAAGAATCTACTTTAAAAAAAAAAAAGACCACTCTTTGTCTTGTTTAAATACTGGCCATATAAGAAGTTAATTAAGCCCCTCTGTAAATTGGAAAATATTTTTATTCAGCATCTTTTTCATATCATACTGGCTCCATTGGATGATAATTTAGTATTTATGCTGACACAATGAATGAGAAAGAATGAGACAGGTTCTCTAAGGACAGGCCTTCCTATTACAGTGACTAAATGCATGACTCATGTTTGTTATTCTCTCCTGGAATGAATGGGTGTGTATGTCATATAATAGCATAGAAGCATAACCTGTCTTTTCTTCTCCCATCTCTCTATTTTCTATCTTCATTCAGAGTATATGATTGCTGACAATGGAGGACAACAAATGATCTCAATAAGTGATGCATTCATCAAAGGTAAGTTGAATGTGAAAGGGATGCCCACCACTACAGAAAATGGGATCATATAACATTGGGTGAATGTCAAATTATTCTCCCTCCAAGTGCTGTGAATACATACAACTGGAGTAAAGACAGTCTTACCTGTGGACGTCTTTCAGTACTTAAAAAAACTCTGCCCTTCTTTCTGGCTTCTGTTTTTGGCATTTCTCTTTTAAATTAACTTGTTTTCTTTTAAGCTTAAAGCTATAAAGTTCAACTTTAACTAATTAATGTCTTAACACATTAAGCATTTCTTCTGCTTAAATAATTCAACAAACTTTATAGCTATTTCTACGTTTCATCATGTGCTATTTGAACAAATAAAAAAGCACTATGTTAACCTATAAGAAATCTTTCCCTATGAATTAAATTTGGTATATTTGAGCTATAGAATAATGAAAATAGCAAAAATATCCTTAAAGCACTTAGAAAATCCTGGTCTGCCTCAAGTCTTTACAATCATAATAGTTTTTTTAAGTTTAAAAAAAAACATTTTTAAAAAGTTAATGTATTGAAACAGTTTTGAGATTTAGTCTTTTATTTTACTTTTTTATATGTAAAACAGAAAAAGAGAAAAGCACACAAAACCTATACAAGATTTCATTGTCTAATTTAAATAAATAATTAAACATTGACCTCATAATATTCATCTGTCTTTCCATTGTGTTGATAGTTCATAAATGAAAACTGAGCTTTTATCTATAAATCTAAGATTATAAATCCAGAGTAACTCCTATCTTTTCAGTCTGAAATAATTATGTTAGATAGTTTAAATATTTCTTGTAAAAATTGAGATGCTTTTAAAAATTGATTTTAAAATTTATTTTTCACACTTCTGAAAACTGATTTTGATTTCACGTTTCTAGAGTTGATTTTGCAATCAATGGCTATTAATGCCTCATGACTTTAAAAAAGACGGGTTATCGCAAAATATAATAAAATATGGTAAAAAAATAATAAAATATAATAAAGATGGAACCAAGTGCCAATCATATCATCAGATGGGTCACAGTAACTTTCCATGAGGAGAAGTGATACGTTCAGTGCAATCTTTCCCCATATCTAGGACTTGTGGAAGAAGTCTTCCTTCGTCTGTCTGACTGCAGGATACAGCAAATTTTCCAATAATGCTTCCCTGCAATTTTGCTATGGCTGCAGGACGTAGATCTGTGCAAAATGATACAAAATGAATTGATTATCAGTATTTGGTGCACAAATTAATATGAAAATATGCAATTCTATCTCCATTTTTGTTTGTTTTTTAGAGTCACTTTTTAACCGGAGAGTTGAAGAAAAATCCAAAGAGCTTTTCTTCACACCCCTAGGCTGGCATCACAGCAATCTGGATCTGCTGAGGGAGGAAAATGGGGAAAAACAGGCCATGGAGAGGTTGCTGTAAGTTGAGTGAATAAGAATGAAACCTGGAGAATATTTTAACTTTGAGCATAGTGACCACGGCTCCCTTGTGGCACCAATTTACAGACATTTATTATATATTGTGTGAGAATTAGGAAACAGGAAATCTGTTCTTAATTTCTGTAGTGTATAAGGGTTGAAAAAAGTTTTAATACTAAATATATTTTCTAAGTTTTGTTTCACGTATTTGAAAAAAACAAGTTCATAGAAATGTTTCTCATTAAGATCTTGCAGGAAGAGAAAAGTGGTAAATAATGAAATGGATAGTTTTGCTAAGAACAAAAAAATGTATGGACTTTAGTTGACTTTCTCCCCTGACTCCAAATTTAGGTCCTCCGAAAAGGGTAGTACAGATAGTCCTTAAGATAGGACTGGTCATTTTATGGCTGTTCAAAGTTACAACAGACCACCAAAACCTACATACAACCCCATTTCAAAGTTATGATGGCTGCAGTGCCATTGCAGTCATTCACCCTTATCATCAGCCGCAGATATACTGCAGCAACCCCCCCCCCACCTCTCTCCGGTCCCACCCCGCTGGAATGCCACAGCACTTGGGCCTGCTTCCCATATGTCTATCACCCATCACATTTACCTTTTGAAGATTTCCTGACTTCATGTTGGGGAAGGAAGACAGGCCACATGGTTCTGAATCATCACGTATCTCTCTATTGCTGCCGCTTCTGGAATCGTGCCATGCAGCTGGCGATAAAACAATCCATTTTGCTTTAATGCAGTAAAGCAAAATGCAGTATTCAGAAGATCATTAAGGCAACAAAATGGAACACTCTTTTCCCCGGGCCACATAGCTGCCATTTTGTGGGTGGGACAAAATAGTGCCTACTTTGGAATTGTGCCATGCAGCCTTGTGATGAAGCGATCTATTCTAGCACTCTGGAAGGCTTCAGAGCTCTTCAAAAGTGAGGAGGAGGGTATATGGCCTAAAGGGATGGGAATCAGGCCTAAAGCCTGGGGGACATAGTGAGAGTGGAAAAAGACCTGTAGAGACCCCAGAGGCAGGAAGCAGTGTACAGGTGGGATGGGAAAGGTCTTGGGAGGACCTCCCAAAGTGGGCCGGACCTGTACTAGGGCTCTAAAGGCCTCCCCACCCCTGAGGTACCCCATGCTCTGCATAACAACCTACACATTCACTTAACAATTCATTGGGGAATGTAGGATGTTAGGGTTGTTAAGTGAGATGCTTCATTATGGTTATATCTTGAGGACTACTTGTACTAAACATATCATCTGGACTTTGACATCAATGCAAGGCAGAGAGCTTGTGGATTATTACTGCTTGGCTACTGAAAGAGGTCTATGGAAATAAACCTCTTCGTTACCTACCTACCTACAATAAAAGTCTCACAAAGAACTTATAATTCTTTTTTTAAAACATTTTTTTAACTCTTAGCCAGAAATACAAAGAGGATTTCAGATAAACGGCCTGTATACCAGATGTTAATGTCTAACCAAGTCATATATTTTACACAGACTCTTGAGGATTTATTTTCACATTTGGAAGTATTTATCCTGATGCTACATACTTACTAATTTTTTCTTCTGTCCAAAGTTTTTGCGAATTTTGAGCATTTGCAATTGACATCTGAAGTTCACCACTGGACAAAAAACACATATATTTGCAAAGAATCTGCCCCAGTATCCGTAATGACGGTAGCTCTCCTCTCTCTTGAACCTTTATCCTGTTTACCTGCAGCTCTGCTAATCATAACCACATGATGGCTCTGCTTCAACAGCTGCTATACAACGAAGCATTGTCCCTCTCCTGGCGTGATATCATTGTGCCGGTGGTCTGCCAGGTGGTTCAGACAGTGCGACCTGATGTCAAGAACAGAGATGATGACATGGACGTTCGCCAGTTTGTCCATATCAAAAAAGTGAGTCTCTCTGTAGGTTTAGAACTGAGAAAGGAGAAAAAAAGTGACTCTTAAGGCTTAACTCAGGGGAGGGGGCACTTTCAAATGATGGCCTTTCTGAATATTACTGTTGCTGCCCTATTGGTGACACATTGATCCAGCTATGCGCCTACTACCAGGGATTCGCCTGTCTTTCTGTTTTTCACTGTCTAGTCATGTAAAACAGGACAGGGTAAAGCACCAGACTGGCTTAGTTAATTAATTATATTTGAGAAGTGGATCATATTCATCCTACCTTAAATCTGTATTTTACTCTGACATAATCTTTAATGTGTCATTTTATGTATTTAACTTTATTGTAAAATGAAATTTTCTTCCTCTCTTCTCCCAACTATCCACACAATTGTGTTGGCTGCTGCTTCCTTGCTAAGGAAGCTGCCATCCACAACTCCCATTTTCACCAGCCGGTATGGATAGGAGAACCAGAACTAGTTTGTTTCCTAATTTAAGTTGGCAAGTAGAAAATACAAATATAACCTAATGTTTTATTATAATTTTGCAGATTCCAGGTGGAAAAAAATTTGATTCAGTAGTGGTGAATGGCTTTGTATGCACCAAAAACATAGCACATAAAAAGGTATGGTGGAACCAGTTTTATGTAATTGGAGAAAAAATAGAACAGTGACATTATGAATGTTCTATGCAATTCTTAATGGCACAGCATATTTTGCTCTTTTGATGTTATTACACTTCACCATAGTTCTGCAAAAAAGTATTTCTCCGCCCTTTTCCCTTGAATTTTTGGATATGATGAAATGTCACCTAGAGCCTGAAGCAGCAAAGGCAACTCTAGACAATGAGACCATCATCTCTATGCTTGACAGTTGGGATAATGGAATGTAGCATTTGATACGACACCCATTTTTTCTATAGAACATTTATCCATGAGTCTGGAGAATCACACAGATGCTTTTTGATGTATTTTTGATAAGCATCAATTTTCCTTTTAATGAGTTATGAGTATCCTGTGCTTTTCTGTTGGTGAAGTCATGAACTCTAATCACAGTAAGACAGATCGCTGTTTTGTAACTATCTGGAAGATTTAATGCTGCTCTCTCAGAGTGATTTTGACAGGATGGCTCCTCTTGGGAAGATTCAATATTGTTGTATAAACTGTGACTTTGTGGATGTGACTGAGCACGGAACTTAAGTTTTATAAACTAGACTGATATGGATCAATTTTTTTTATGGAGATCTTGAGAAATTTACTTTCAGTGGATTTTGATGTGCTTGCAGAATCTCGATAGGGAGAGCTTACCTATAATGAAGGGGAGCCAATATTTGTAAGAATGACAGAATAACAAAGAGTAGGAAGGAATCTTGGAGGTCTTCTAGTTCAACCCCCTTCTTAAGCAAGAGACCCTATATTATTCCGGACAAATGGCTGTCCAATCTTTTCTTAAAAACCTCCAGTGATGGAGCACCTAACACTTCTGGAGGGAAGCCATTCCAAAGATTTATTGTTCTCACTGTCAGGAAATTTTTCCTTAGTTGTAGATTGGATCTCTCCTTGATGAGTTTTGTCTTGCCCGTAGGTGCTTTGAAGAAAAGATTGATCTCCACTTCTCTGTGACTGTCTCTCAAATATTGGAAGATAGCTATCATGTCACACCAAGTTCTTCATTAGATTAGACATATCCAGTTTTTGAAATCATTCATTGTATGTTTTAGCCCCCAGTCCCATTATCATCTCTGTTGCTCTTCTGTGCACCCTTTCTAGAGTCTCAACTTTATTTTTGTATCGTGATCAGTACTGGATGCAGTTCTTTTAGGGTTACTAACACTTCACATGACCTTGATACTATTTTTCTGTAGATGCAGCCTAGAACTGCATTGGCTTTTTTGTCAGCTGCAGCACACTGCTGGCTCATACTTAAGTGATGGTCCACTAGGTCACCTAGATCCCTATCACAGTTAGTGCTGTTGAGCCAGACACCATCTATTCTATTCCTGTACATTTAGTTTTTCTTGCCTAAGCGTAACACTTTATTTTTCTCGCCACTGAATTTCATTTTGTTGAATAGTGCCCAGAGTTCAAATTTCTCAAGATCCTTCTGGATCTTGAGCCTATAAAGTATTGGCTATTCCTCCCCGCTTGGTGTCATCTGCAAATTTGATGAGTTCCCCTTCTAACCCTCCATCTAAATCGTTCATGAAAATGTTGAAGAGTACTGGGCTTAAGAGAGAGTCTTGGAGTACCTCACTACATGCTTCCTTCCATGTAGATGTAGTTGCATTAAAGACTACACGTTGAGTGTGGTTGGTCAGCCATCTAATGGTGTTGCTGTCTATCCCACATTTTTCTATTTTCTATTTCAGAATTTTCAAACTTTACCTGTGTGACACTGAGCTATAAACTTGTTTTATCTACACTGTAATACAAACTTGCAGAGGAATGCATTTCATAATTTTTATCTCATTCCAGATGAATTCCTATATTAAAAACCCCAAAATCCTTCTGCTGAAGTGTTCCATTGAATATCTCTACCGAGAAGAAACAAAGTTTACATGCATAGATCCCATCGTCCTCCAGGTGAGAATAGTTTTATTTTCCTTGTCCTATTTATTCAAATTAACATTAAATCAAAGTCTAATGAATTAGTTTATCCTACATTGTTTATGGATTTTTGAGACTGATTTTAGTAACATTTTCTTTGTGTTTGAGTAGCTATTCTCAGGCTAATTGCTAAAGGTTTCCCGTTTAGAGACTTTTTAGCTGCAAAGAGTAATATTATATTTAATATTTATTATACAATTATAAATACACAGTAATATTTTTATAGCACATTTATATTTGGGAATTTTACAGTAAAAATGTACAGGAAATAAATGCGTCTGTCACCATCTTTCTTCATAGCAGATTTGATATGAAATACCCAGTACTGTGCATTTTATGTTTCATATGTACTTAGAAAATGTTCAGTGAATGATATTGATTTTAACACTTCTAGTGTTCAAGAAGATAGTATTCCAGTTCCTGCCTACCTAACAGTTTAAAAGCATGCATATGCGAGTAGATTAATAGGTACCACTTCAGTGGGAAAATAATAGTGTTCCATGTGCCTTTGGTGTATAGCCATGCTGGACACATGACCACAGAAAATATCTTTGGACAACACTGGCTTCTTTGGCCAAGAAATGGAAATGAGCACTGTATCCTAGAGTCGGATCTGTTAAGTTTGAATGGGACAAGAATTCAAACAGTTAACATATCAACTGTGTGCGCCTGCGCACGCACACCCACACCCACAAACACACAGACACGGTTTTTTAAAGTCTATGTAAAGCTAGTCTTTGTGAACCTATTTATATAGGGGCAGATATATTATACTAGGTGGTCAGTTCCAAAAAGGATAGGAAAAAGAAATGAAGAATATTTCCCATAATTTTGACATGAGACATTACATGTGTGAGAATTTGTAAATATATTTTCAATAATTTAACCAAAAATGAAACAATTTTGAAGCATTTCTTCTCAGTCTTAAAAAGAATGTGTCCTAGCATTTTGGAAATAAAACATTTTTAATGAGTGAACTGAAATTTTAGAAACGTATCTGATTTTTTTTTCAGTTTATGATCCAATTATATAATCTATTGCATGCACAATTTAGATGATATGTAAATTAAGATGGCATTTACTTTCCTCGTTGCTTCCATCCTTTAGGAATATCCCATAAAAAGAAAAGAAACTCTCAAGTTTTTCAGGTTCAATCTTGAAAAACTCCAGAAATACTCTAGTAACCTTTCTTGATTGTGTAATGCTCAGTGTATGACTGCAAAGACTTTCTTTTATCATTTTAGGAAAAGGAGTTTTTGAAAAATTATGTTCAACGAATAGTGGATGTCAGACCTACTTTGGTCTTGGTTGAAAAAACAGTGTCCCGTATTGCTCAGGACCTGCTTCTGGAAAATGGAATTACTTTGGTCATTAATGTTAAACCTGTAAGTACTAACATTCTGAATTATATTATGATTGCATACTTCAAAGTGCTTCCACATTATTAAAAGCTCATACATCTTAAATATGGTAAAATGTAATGAAATGTATAGATACATCATTCTTTTTGTGTAAATGCAGCATGTAAATAAATTTTTGTATATTTTTAATAAAAAGAGTTGCAGTGCTTTCATTTATTGGGCAAAAACAAAATTTGTATAAAAAGGTTTAAAGGTTCGAGAAAGGGATTGAACCAAGAAGTATACATTAAACCCCCCAAAGCAGGGGTCTCCAACCCGCGGCATACCAGAAACTGGTCTGTGCAAACAAGCCCCATCCGCAGGATGCAGGTAGCACACAAAACCACGCCACCTCTGGTCCGCGAAAAAGCCTCTCTCCACGGAACCGGTCCCTGATGCCCAAAAGGTTGGGGACCTCTGCCCTAAAGTACCCTGTAAAGTATTGTTCCTTTTGCGGGTCTATTTTCTTGCCATTCTGCCAGGATTTTTTAAATGCTTTGTTCTTTATGACATTAACACAAGGCTGAATGATTTATGTGTTTGTTTATCAAATTTATATAGCCCCTCCATCTCACAAGAATCGTATTCTTGTGATTTCCCGCATTTTCTTAACTATGTTTTTGTCATTTTGGTTTTTTTTCTACTTGTCTACAATCTGAATTGTGATTAGAGCTGATGGTCTAATCCATAGTCATGACCCAGCAGTATTTTGCAATTCAGCAATAGCTAAAGACTTTAGGCAGAGGGCCTTTATACAGGCCTGTAAAATGGTTATGCCAATAAAAATACTGAAGGAGACTTTTGAAATGGAATCAGAAAATAATACAGATAGTCTTCAACTTATGACTGTTCACTCAGCAACTGTTTAAAATTAATATGGCTCTGAATGAAGAGAATTACAACCTGTGCTCAAAGTTATGGCTGTTGCAATGCCCCCATGGTCACATAATCAAAATTTGGGTGCTTGGCATGTAAACCACTTTATGTTCTTGAGAGGAAATGTGGGATATCAATCTGATGAAGAAGGAAAGACATAAGCAGCCAAAAGCAGTCTTTATCTTATTAATGTTTTGCAGCATGTTCTGGATCGAGTAAGTCGGATGACCCAGGGAGATGTATTGATGTCAATGGATCAGTTGTTAACGAAACCACACCTTGGGACCTGCCATAAATTTTATATTCAGGTGTTCCAGTTACCTAATGGTGAGTAAAGCCAAGAAGTTCTGTTATCCTCTTATATCCATCTGTCTGTCCGTTCGTCTAGACCAGGGGTGTCAAACTGCCGGCCCACGGGCCGGTTGCATCATGCTGAGGCCGCACCCACCCCAGCTCCGGCAATGCGAAAAAAGTCATGATACATCACGTCACGTGATGCGGTGAGTTTGACACCCGTGGTCTAGACTAATGTGAAGATAAATTAAATTTTATATATTTAAATAAAAGCTAGGAAGTGCTTTTCTTATGGCCATCCTAAAGTTAGGACAGAATTCTTATTTGCAAGTAGCAGAATTAAGGCTGAGAGCATTGTGTGCCTCTTCTATTTACCAAGCCCTATTTGTAGTAAGATATGAATTGGGTCTTCTGGTTTAGCCTTCTAATCATAATTTTCATTAGCTGGTTTTGTTGAAATTATATTTACTCTTCTGGATTTTTCTTTTTATGTATCTCATTTTGTTCTCCATAAGGACTTACATTCGTTTGACATACTGTAAATATACATTCACTCTCTAAAGCATGTTTAATACAAACTTGGAGCACAGACTGTTATAAATACGAAATGTCTAAAGAAGACATACTTACTCATCTACTGCAGTAAAAACAAAATAATGAAGGCTAACATAGAATATGACAAAATATTTCATGGATCAAAATCTCATTTTGTCAAAGGCATAAGTTTGTGGAAGTAAAAAAAAAATACCGTGCATCATATGAAATACGCAAACTAAGCAGAAAACGCTAAAACCCAGGAGGCCCTTTTCAGTAGCTGCATATTCTGCTATATTATCCTTGCAGTTTTATGGAAAGTTAACCAAAGATTATTTTGCAAATCATTCAAGGTAGAAGAAATGATGTTACATAAAGATTTCTATTCTCTTTTACTTGGTGCGTATTTGTGTGTGTACTTTTGTTTCATGATATTTTTACAGTTTAAAAGTGTTTGATCAAGCTATAAGTAAAACTCTAGAACTTGATGGATTAAAACATATAATGGAAATTAATTGAATTTCTGATTTGACTTGTGTTTTGGAATACATTTTGAATCATTAATAACTTTGACTAACATAAACAAATTGGCCAAAGCACCGCCATATGTAGAGAGAATAAGCATCATTTTGTAGTAAGAATCATTTTCTTCTCTTTCAGAGCAAACAAAAACTCTGATGTTTTTTGAAGGTTGCCCTCAACACCTGGGCTGTACTGTCAAGCTGCGTGGTGCAGGAGAGTACGAATTGGCTCGAGTGAAGGAGATCCTTATTTTTATGATCTGTGTGGCCTATCATTCCCAGTTGGAGATCTCCTTCCTTATGGATGAGTTTGCCATGCCTCCTCAGTTGAATAAAAATGGTTCCTTCCAGAGTCTGATGGAAGAACAGGGGGAAGAAGATGGGCAGCAAGATCTGCTGAACAGAGAATTTGACACAGTAGGAAAAGAGGCTGATATAGTCTCAGATAAGTTGCCTGTTATATCTGAATCTGTGTCTCTAGATGAGCTAGGCTCCCTTGAAGAACAGACTTTGACAGAAGAGGATGACCAGATCAGTGGTGATTTACAAGAAGCTGCTCTCCAGAAGCAGCAAGGGTATCCTCTGGTGGATTTGTTATACAGACCAAAAATAATTACTGAAGCACTTTTACCTCTTGACTTGACTGAACAACAACTAGGAATTTTAGATACAGAACAACTGGAAATTCTAGGGGTAATTAATGACTACCAGGAACCTAAAAGTCAGGCCAGGGAGTTTAGAGATCCTTTGCAAGATGACACTGGGTTGTATATCACAGAGGAAGTGACTTCCTCTGAAGATCGTCTCAAAACTTTTTCTTTAGCATTTAAGCAAGAACTGAAGGATGTTATTCTCTGTATTTCCCCAGTAATCTCATTCCGTGAGCCATTTCTGTTAACAGAGAGAGGCATGAGATGTCCCACTAGAGAATATTTCTCAGAGCAGGTTTTTTTTTCTCCTCTGCTCAACAAGGAGTACAAAGAACTGGATATCAGAAGGAAGAAACAATTGTTAAGGGATCTCTCTGGACTACAAGGGATGAATGGAAGCGTCCAAGCCAAGCCTATCCAGATTCTACCTTCTCATGAACTTGTTAGCACCAGAATTGCTGAGCCTCTGAACAGTAGCTCAAACTTGGCCAGATTGGTAGCTGACTTCCGAGCCAGAGGAGGAAGGATTGTGCAGAAAGACTGCGCAGACCCATTTGTTCAATCTAAAGAAACATCTGCTGTGAAATTAGGAGTCAGGAGTGAAGATGATGAAAATTTTTTCATTCAAAATGAATCTCTATGGTCTCAAAAAGTGAGTGAATATTTTAAATAGTTGGTGGATTCTGGAAACCTATGAAATAAACTGTTCTAAATATCTTCAATTAGGTTTAGAGTATATCGTAGCAAAAGGTAATCCTCGGGTTATAACAATTGGAACCAGAACTTCCATTGCTAAACAATGTGGTTGTGAAGTACATCACATGACCACATTGCTTAGGAGTGTGGTGGGGTACCCAGATGCCACAAGTAGGTTATTGGGCGTCACGGGAGGCACTATGGAGCACAGATGAGCTGATAGAAGATATAGGTGGGCAGGGGTGCTATGGACTATGAGATCCTTGGAAACTTGTATTCTGGTAGGACTCTTTGGGAAAAAAGGTGGCGGGAGATGTCCTACAGGAGTGATTTGTGATCTTCTCTGCAGGCATCCCCGTTGACTTTGCTTATGAGAGGCCGGCACAGAATGTCACAAGTAGCAATCATATGACCATTATGTGGATTGATCATAAGTTCCCTTTGTTCAGCACCATCATAATTTTGAATGGCTGCTGAACGAATGGTTGTAACTCAAGGATTACCTGTAATGATAATATTTTCAGAATGCCTTTTGCTCTTTGAAAAAGTATCAGGCACCTAGGAACAAAGATGCTGAAGAAAAACCTGGCTGAATGGGAAAGGCTTTCAAGACAAAAATATAGTATGTATATTTTTATGTATATGATAGTATCCCATACTAGACTGGCCTGTACTTCAAAGATGTTGAAAATGTGCTCAGTTGAAAAATGGCAAAGCATTTTTGACTCGGTCTCTTTACAGTTCCTAAAAATAAATATTGAATGATGGATCCCTGTGTTCCTCATATTAGACAAAGAAAGAGCTTAAACTGAAAAAGAAAGTGTAATGTGCAAGGCAAGGGGTGACTACTGCAAAAGAAAAGGAGGGAGACATGAAGCAAAGATTTCGCATACATTTAAGAAAGGAATTGTGTAGTTCAGATATCTTACAAGTTTATCACATTTGATGTAGCATTATTCCAAATTCTGTCACCTGTAAATATTTAGTTTGATTAGCACAGGTGCATAAAGTCATATTAAAATATTTTAACATTATAGTTATAATAAATAGTGTAGCTATGTTTCATTTTCTTTTTCTTCTCTCGCACCTTTAATTTATTTAACTTTTTCTTACTTCTTTACTACCGGTATGCCTGGCATACTATTGCTTACCTTGAAAGGCATGATGGGTATGCATGTATGTAAATATTGATTATGATTTATGTGCCATCAGGTTGGTTTGATTCTGAACAACCACATAGATAGACCTTCTGGCTCTTTAGATCTTCCATCAGTGTACTCGTAAACATTACACTTGAGTCCATCCACTGCTTGTCAACGCTGCTAACATCGGATGTTCTTGCTTGACAATATATGAAGATGCAGACATTTTCTATTTAACCTGTGTATTACTTTTAGAGTTAGAATTAGATGGTGCTGGAGGGGAGGGGGAAGAATGTGTATGGGGACTAGTTAGCCATAACAATAACTCAGTAGAGTATTCTTCAAGGTTGGTTGTAATAAGAGGAGATAAGAAATGGCGAGTTATGGAACAGGAGGGAAAGTTGCACACTTCAAACTAATTGGAGAATGTGATTAATGAATGTTAAATGGAGGAGTGAATTATGCTTAGATACTGTGTGTTTGGGGGAGAATTCAGATTTTGGCTTCTCTTATGTATGTGCCGAAGCTATGTTGCAATTAAAGATTCTTTAAGGTAAACAATGCCTCAAAGTTCTTTGAAGAGCTTCTTCTTTCGGAACCATGACACTGCTAACATAACATGATAATTGTTTTACATGTACATGTCTTCCCAGGTGGACTGCCTTAGCTGTACAAACCACCAGAGACTGTGTGTTTTGTTCAGTAGTTCTTCATCCCAATCTGGCAATGCTCCAAGTGCCTGCGTTAGCCCATGGTATGATATTAATGTTATTTACTTTAATTACGGTACTTAAATGTATTACCTAAATACTTCTCTTTTATTTGATGGGGAAATAGAGAATATTCCTTAGAGGCTTGCCATTTATTGGTTTGTAAACATGCAGCTACTACTACTACTACTACTACTACTACTACTACTACTATTACTGCCACACAACACATGGTTTTTATAATCCTTTGGGAGATGTCTCTTTGAGACCCCACCTTCTGTTTTCTCATCCTTTGCCAGTGATGGCGAACCTTTTAGAGACTGAGTGCCCAAATTGCAACCCAAAATCCACTTATGCATCGTCGAATGCCGGGTGGGTGTGGCCCATTGGCTGAATGTGGCCCATTGGCTGGGCGTGGCTGCGGTGGTAATGGCAGACTGGGTGGGACTAAAAAGTTCAATCAATTCCAACTTTGCAAGATCTTTTTTTTCCGTGAGAAGTTGAAATTGACTGATTGAACCTTTTTTTTTTTGCACACGGCGACGGAGGCCTAAAGCAAAAAGATTTTATAAAACCAGGCTGAAGACCTAGGACTGGGGCAACGGCGCGCGTGCCCACAGAGAGAGCTCTGAGTGCTGCCTCTGGCACCCGTGCCATAGGTTCGCCACCACTGTCCTATGCTTTTTTCCCCTCCATAGTTTTTTGTTCATTGAATGGTCCATCAGTGGCCCAAAGAACAGGACTTTAGGGGAACCCAAAATACTGGGCAGAGGTTCAGTTAAGAGGCAAAAGAGAGTACCCTTTTCAAAAATTCCTCATCAATAGCTACCCTCCAAGTGCATCTGTGCCAGCAGAAGATTCCTGGTCAGGGTTGGCCAGTTATCCATGTTATTCTCTGTGAAAGTACCACACTTGCAGCAGTAACAAATGGGCAGTGGTTTTTATATTGACATGTTTCCCTCCCGTCTCAAGGACAGGAAGAAAGTCCATTGCCATCGCTGGGTGGATGAGCTCAAATATACTTTCCAACCAATGTAGGAATGAATCAGATTAGCAAAGTTTTGCTCCTCTCCCCCCCCCCCACTTCCCCAAGTCTGATAAAGCACTTAATCTTCCCCAAAGGACCATATAACACTGAGGTTGGTGCTGCAAATTCTCTGCATCTCATTAAAATCAAACTAGAATGGCATTTTAAAAATTGGGAAAGATAGGATTCAAAAAATTTAAATTCTTTCTAGAATACAGACATACTTCTGTGTTACTTAAAATATATATTAGCATTTTGTTGCACTCACACCTTGCAGTATCTGGAATTCTTTTATCTATTGATTTTATTTACTTATACAATTTATCTAGCTGCTTGGATCCTTATGGACCCCCTAGGCAGTTTGTGTTGAATAAATGACAGACCAGTATAACATGCAATTGTAGCAATGCAGTTTGCTGCTTCTATCTTCCAAATCATAAAATATGCAGCAGTTGCGTTTGCCCGCAGCATATTGATTGAATGACTGAATTTATATCTTGCTCAATCTCACAACTCTTGACTATATGATTTATTCTCTTTTGTTCGTTTTATTGGGTTTACATTGCAAAGAAGCAAGAGAGCAGCAGTAATTGTCTAAGGCCAAGAGAGTAATGTTTATAATGAATTAGAAATCAGTTAAATTCTGTAGAGCCATATTTTTCTTTGACATTTGGAAAAACAATAAAGGCCTCTTGCATGCAGGAAATGTCCAATAACACCAATTATTTTAAAGGTAACTGTCTTGGTTTCCGGGTTTTTTTAGGATGGTAGTAATGGAGTTCTATGGGAAGAATGATCTCACTTTAGGAGTATTTCTAGAAAGATATTGTTTCAGGTAAGAATATTTGATTTTAAATTATCATGAAAATAGGCTTGGTATATTTAGGGGATTATTTCATAGCATTCTTTTATGAGGTTCTAGTCATGGTATATTTCTGATGCAGTAATGCAGTTCATTTTGATGCAGTAGTGATATTTATTGGGAGTGTTTTTTATTTAATTTGCTTCATCAATCTGGATTTGTATTAGATAAATATGGCTATTTTATCATGATCCTAGGAAAAGAAAGAAATAATGTTTATTCAGTCAGTGATCAGCAAAATTTGAAAATATACAGCACAAAAATAAAATTAAATGATGAGATAAAATACTAAGAAAACATAGACTCTCTATAATAAAAATGTCACAAATGCTACCACAATAGCATGTTAATCACCTGTGCAAGTGTAAATCTAAAATATTACAGTCTGTGTCTCCCCTTACTTCAGTTAAAGCAAAATAGCTAATACGTGTTAACACTGAAGTGATGAACAAAACAGAAGTGGTTATTTCTATTACCAGTTATGTCTTAATTTCATTGCTGCGAGACAGAATTTGGCTACTGCAGAAACAATAAAAGGTTTCAAACGTTCTAAAAGATGGTTCACATAAAAATTGTCTGCCCTTCCTGGAAATGTGCATATTAGGAGTAAAATATAAGGGGATCTCATATACCTGTAGAATTTACAATGTAATAATACATGTGAAATGGTTTTGACCCATGGGCAGCTATGCTCAGTTAATGAGATTTTGCAAAATATATCCCTTGCAGCAGTGCAGATGGTAAGATGTTACACCGGGCTCTGGGAAATGCTATTCTCCACTTAGGGAAAGCTAAATTTTGTTGGAATCTTGCTGGTTCCCAAGTACTCTTATTTATCCAATTCCGGCCATTTTGACCAGCAGCCTATTAACTTTGGCATGAAACTCCATATCCCTTATTCTTTGGGTAAGCAGCTGTTTGATTATACCCTAAAGAAATTAGGAACAGAAGTACTAGAAAACTTATAATGCCAACTTCTGCTGTTTCCAGGGAGAAAGGAAAATTGCCTATTAAAACTAGAGGGACCAATATGATAGGAAAGAGTTGGATTTTCAGCCAGTAGTTTATCATTATTCCCCAGGCTTATGTTACCTAGGAAGGTCTATAGCTCATTAGTAACATGCATGCTTTATATATCAAAGATTTGTGAATCAATTTCTAACATCACCAATTGAAACAAAAACAAAAACAAAATACAAACTTTAATAAAGTGTAGGCATCCTTGCTATTTGAACAAATGTTACTGAGAAATATGGACCCTTACACTGATGTAGGGTGAAGCCCAAAATAAATATTCTTTAAGTTTTTTGAAAAAAATGCTTATGTTCTGATTTAAATAATGTTCTGCTGTTTTTTACTACTTATGGATTTTTAAAAAATTATTATTGTTGTATTGCAGATTGTAAAACTTGAACTATTTCAGGTACCATTCAGTGGCATAGAAATAAATTATAACTATAGCAGGGTAGTATAAAATACCAGTTTATTGGGGCAAGTTTAAAAAGAAATAGTAGGGAGGAGATTGCAGAGATGTACCGGTAGTCCTTGACTTGCGATCACAATTGACCCCGCAGTTTCAGTCATAAGTCGTGACGGTTCTTAAGCAACTCATCATGTGACTGCGCCTAATTTTGCGAACTTTTTGCAGCAATTATTAAGTGAACATGGTGATTGTAAAGCAAATGTGGTGATCATAGAATGAATGCAGCAGCTATTAAGGAAATCCATTGTTTGCTATGAGGTGCTTTTTCCCAGCAACTGGAGGTAAACACAGCTTTCTGGAAAAAATGTAAAAAATGTAAATTGTGGTCACATGACTGTAGGATATTGCAAATAGCCATAAATGCAGACTGGTTGCTGAGTGCCCAAAATGCAGTCATGTGACTGCAAGGGAGGGGCTGGAAATCAGAACGAATCTGGGTCATAAGTCCTTTTATCGGGGTCTGCTCAGCCACTTTCTAAATGACTGGTTGTATATCCATAACTACCTATAGAATGAAAATGAGGAAATATAATGCAAGATGTGGATGTTCCATGCCACTCCTTAGAAGGAGTAAAGTAGAATAGAGCAGGATTTCTCAAACTTTCTGTGATCATGGACTACCATATAAATATTTGGAAAATGCAGGAACTCCCCTCCCCCTATTAAAGGAACATTCCTTTTTTTCTTCTTTAAAAGCATGGGAATTCTTGTTTTTTAGTGAAGAACATTTTGGTATGCCTTCCCAATCTTCCCGTTTCAAAAGTCTCAATATAAAGCATTGTAATGCAAAATTAAGTATGTATTGACCATGAGACTTAAGTGGGCTCCGTGCTGTCCAGCTGACTAGCAGTGAAGAGGAGGTCATGGTGATGGAGATTGTGATGAATGAACTGATGAGTGAATGGAGGATGTGATGGTTTAAGACCCACCAGAACATCAGACCCAAAGAACTAAATTTCTCACAATTATTCTTTTTTGCTTGAAGGCCCTCCTATCAGTGCCCAAATATGTTCTGTGAAACACCAATGGTACACCACATCCGTCGCTTTGTCCATGGACAAGGCTGTGTACAAATCATATTGAAGGAATTGGATTCTCCAGTGCCTGGTTATCAGCATACAATTCTCACTTACTCCTGGTGTAGACTTTGCAAGCAGGTAAGAGGAGATCTCAGTTGTCTTTCTGTAGAGTCAGGTAGTTCAAATACTTGAAATTTACAAGAAGACACACAAATAGAGGATAGTAGAGAGAGGAAAAGTCCATTCTGAATGCACAACAATGCCACTTTTAGGACATTAATTCCCTAAAAGGTATTTCTAGATTTGCACAGGACAAATAATTACAGTAAACCTGGGTTTATTCATAATATATAAAATGTGCTCTTTTAAAATCAAACAAAACCCCAGCCCTCCTGTTTTGTAGCATTTTATGAATAATGTTGAAGGACATTTCGTTTCATAAAATTTCATGTACAAAAATTCCATCTGAAAATAAAATGAAGTTAGAAAATCTGAGTATAATAACAGTAGTACTTTTTTCCCCTACAGTGATCTCATTGAATACAAACATATCACATCACCTTAGTTCTTAAAACAGACATTATTATTGTTGGTTGCACAATCAGCTAGATGTTTAGACTGGATGTGGCATTTTTATCCACCTATTGAGTCCTTTCCAAGGACCTGGGATAGGCAGATGTTCTTTGATAGTGTTAAAGGTATCATTGCAGGATATGAGGTGTTCCAAGTAAAGCTGTCTTTTGCAATTGACTGATGGCAAGTTTGTCAGTGCTGATGGTATTCAAGTGGTGGTCCAGATGTTTTGGGATTGTATCTAAGGCACCTATTATTATTGGTACTATCTTTGCTTTCCTTTGCCACAGCCCTTCTACTTCTATTGCAGGTCTTTGTATTTTGTGATTTTTCTCCGGTTCTTTTTCTTCTATTCTGCTGTTTCTAGTACAATGTCCACTATCCAGACTTTTTTGTCTTTCTTATTAGTATTTCTGGATTACAGGCAGGGGAGGGCTAAGATGGAGGGAGAATGGCCCATCTCAGAATAAGCAGTGAAATAATGGAGAGATTTAGTCCAAGAATTTTCCAACGCAAACCTTATGCTCTAGAACAGCATCCTCCATGCGGTCTTCTCCAGTCATGCTTGGGCTCCAAATCTCATTTGAAGTCCAGCCTATCTGGAAGGCATCAGTTTGGAAAAAGCTGCTCTTATGCAGTGGAGCTCTCTGGGGAATAACAGTTGTGGTTGTTATGAGCAGAAGACTGTTGAGTTACCAAGTGGGTGAGAAAGCTTGCCATGGCTTAAGGTATTTGCCTTTAAAAAGGTTCTATAGGACAGATTATGTCAATAGTTTCATTTCTTACTTCTATGTAATGACATCCCCATCTGAATATAGGCTACTCCTAATGTTTTCTTGATTGCTGCCAGCATAAATTTAAGATAAGCTGTATGCTTGTTTGCCTTTGTCAAATTCAAGAATTACTGAAATGCAAAATCAAATTGGTTTGAGTAGATCTGGGGGCAAGTCAGGACTTTCCTGCGTATAAAATCACAGTAACTCTTCTAGGTAACACCTGTGGTTCCACTTTCCAATGATTCGTGGTCTATGTCCTTTGCCAAATACCTTGAACTCCGCTTTTATGGCTACCAATATACCCGAAGAGCCAATGCTGAACCATGTGGCCACTCCATACATCATGACTACCACCAGTATTTTTCCTATAATCAGATGGTGGCATCTTTCAGGTAAAAACTCTCAATTACATTTTTTTAAAAAAAACGTATCTTTTTAAATACCTTCTGTCCAATATCATCACTGCATATATTTTACAGGTTTTAAATAACTTTATATAGACATTTCTAGCGTCTTAAAAGGGTGCCGAATTAAATGTGGTCAGTTCTCTCACTAATATTAAAACCTATTTACTGTTCAGTGGCATGATGTTTGCAGGCCTTACATCTCAACGTTGTGTTTTGTTCTCTTCCTAGCTATTCTGCTATTCGGTTACTGGAGGTATGTGTTCCTCATCCTAAGATCTATATCAAACGTCAAGTACCACTGAAGATTACCATGCTTCAAGATCTGAAAGACTTTTCTCAGAAGTAGGTTTACATCCCCACCCCAGCCCAGTGTGTCCCATTTGAAATTTGTGTTACAATTCCTTTATTGCCCCGATGTTGAAGGATAACATGTAATGCATTGTGCACTTAACTGCTATATGCAGCAGATAATGGATATAGCATGATGATTACCTCACAGTCTCAAAACTAAAATATAACATTTTATTTTTTTCCCCTGGAATTCACAGTGTTTTCTGTAGAGTTTTTCTAATGCTTTGCTAGTTGTACTGTACTTCTGGATAGAAACTGAAGAACTCCCTTTTAATAATAATAATAATGATGATAAAGTTGGAAGGGACCTTGGAGGTCATCTAGTCCAACCCCCTGCTCAGGCAGGAAACCCTATACCATTTTGGACAAATGGCTGTCCAGTTTCTTCTTAAAAACATCCAGTGTTGGAGCATTCACCGCTTCTGGAGGCAGGTTGTTCCACTGGTTAATTGTTCTAACTGTCAGGAAGTTTCTCCTTAGTTCTAGGTTGCTTCTCTCTTTGGTTAGCTTCCACCCGTTGCTCCTTGTCCTGCCTTCAGGCGCTTTGGAAAATAGCTTGACTCCCTCTTCTTTGTGGCAGCCCCTGAGATATTGGAACATGTCTGAACAAGTTACAATTTGGAATTTTCTAGTGATACTGATTAACATACACATTCAAATCAGTTGAAAAGGATATGCAGTGTTAGCAAAATAATAATCTTTTGGGCCCTTATCTTTTGCATTCTTATTTATTTTATGATTTAAGCTACTGTATATGTTTCCTCTGCACATAAATTGAACAAATACATAATATGAAAATTATACTTGTTAAGTGCTTCTCAGCCTAATATAGACCATTAGGCTGGTTTCTTTGAAAAACTGCAACTTGCAGTGTATTAGATAAAATTCTTAAGGAGAATGGATTGAGTTTGGATTCAGAGTATGACTATTGTTGTTGCAGGATTTCTCAGGTGTATATTGCTGTTGATGAGCGCCTCACTTCTTTGAAAACAGATACATTTAGCAAAACAAGGGAGGAGAAGATGGAAGATCTCTTTGCCCAAAAGGAGGTATAATGCACTACATGTTTATAGGAATTAAAATTCTTGTTCATTACAGAAGGTATAGGATACACAAAGGTAAAGAAAGCAGCTATGCCCCCAAGGTAATAATTATTTTGAATCAAACATCAGTCCAGTTTTCAGTAATTGGAAAGTAGTGTGGACAGAGCTGAGTTGAAACTGAGGTATATAACTAGAAGCCATTAATTGTTACCATGTTGCTGAAAATGTGATTTTCATTCTTATTAAGGATTCTGCAGAAATAGGTATCTTTTAAAGGAATAAATTATGAATATTTGATTGATGTTTGGAAGCTGCCTGGAAGATAGTGCAAGATAGGAAAAAAACCCTTCATCTGAGAAAAGTTTTTTTTCTTTGATAGATGGAGGAAGTAGAATTTAGAAACTGGATAGAGAAAATCCAAGCAAGGATGCTTTCTTCTTCATTTGACACTCCTCAGCAGCTGCATTCAATTTCTGAATCTTTAACAGCCAAAAATCAAAGTCTCTGTGAGATGTTGCAAGCATGGAATAACAGGTAAGAAAAGGTGTATTTCCTCAATTGGAAAATTAAGGATTGTTTTTTTCTACTGGTTATTCTTCTTACAGATTGTTGGTTATGAGTCATTATTGGATTTCTTTATTAAAAATAGATACTAATAGTGTAATAAAGTATGCATTTATCAGACATTTGACACATTCTGAATAGGATGCATTGACTACAGAATAAAAGAAGGACTATATTGTCAGTTCAGTGTGGTTTTCAGTTAACAATCTAATAAATATGACTGAATGAACTCCAGATAAAAGGCTTGTTTGGCTTCATAAAAGGTTTGTTCTCTAAATGGTTTACATATTTGAGAGAAAACTGGGTTCTTGCTAATATGATTTTTGTGGCATTAGATATATCAGAATAATAATATGAAATGTGCTATAGGCTGCAAGATCTCTTCCAACAAGAAAAAGGGAGGAAGCGCCCCTCAGTGCCACCGAGTCCTGGGAGATTAAGGCAAGGTGACGAGAATAAGGTAATGGATTTTGATCACTGTAATTATATATTTAAAATTGCAGCTGTAAGTAGAAGTAAGCAGTACAAATACTGTTTTCTCTTTGCAAATAAAATACTATTCATTTAAATATTGGCATTTGCATACATTCTTGTAGTGCATTCCTGTATTGCTAGTTCAGAAAGCACCTGTTTCTAAGTGCACAAATTGGCATATTAAATCTAGAATAAAGTTAGGTTCTGTTGAATTCCTCTACATGCAAGAATGTTTGAAACATCTGCAATGCTTTTTGCAAATTCCCAAACTGCAGTGGTGGTTGGGTGAATTTGGATTTCTGCTGCAGAAAACTACAAGGATAAGAAAAAAAATGAGAATTCTTTAGAACTATTTGTAATTCTACAATACTGTGATCTATGGTGTGATCCAGAGCTTCATCTAAGTCCTATAATATAAATTGTTAAAATAATATAAAACAATATGGTGTTCATGTCTTCATTAACATAATGAGTCAAAACTCACTATGTTTATTAGAAAACATGTGGAAACCTGGGGCAATGAAGGCAATAAGTTAAGTAAAATATTCTAATTGGTGAAATGAAAATCATGTCTGCTTTCTCTATTAAGAGGCCTTTCTCTATTAAAAAAAAGATGGTTTCCACAGTCAGGGTTTGCTCTTTATAACATAGATATGTTGAATTACATCCTGATCAAAATAGATTTTTGCAGACATATGAGTCTGAAAAGGACTACAAAACCATTGTCAAAATCTTTGACCTCCATCAGTTCACAATTAGGTTACAAATGAAGAAAATGAAACACCACTGATTCATTGATTCCAAGAACATCACAAAGGCATTGTATATTACAGGAGATTGCAAAATATCTAAAATAACGGAAAATGATTTGTAGGCCATTCTTGTATTGTCTGATATCCATGTTCATCAAGATGCTATAGGAACAGTATCCTGTGGATAGATGATATGAAAATGGAATTTTTTGGCAAATTTTATTTGGAAAAAGTAAAATGTTGCGTTCTGACAAAAAAATTGCAAACTATTAAGCACTAAGTGGCATTTCTTGGTTTGGGATTGTTTTGTAACCTCAGGATCAAAAGCTTGGCTCATTGAGGTAATAATGAATTCTAGATTCTATTAGGAAATTCTACTAGGATATTGTTACAGCCTCTGTCCCTAAGTTGATGTTTAAACAGACATGTGTTATCCAATAACTATGCTAGCTTCAAATATATCTGCAATAGAATAGCTGAAGCAAAAGAAAGTTTGTTTTGAAATACTAGAATCAAGAGTCCTCTTCTTAACCCAAGTGAAATATTGCAGCATGATCTGAAGCATAAGCATGCATAACAGTTCAAAAATATAATTGATTTGAAGCAATCCTGTAAAAAATAAAGGGCCAAAATATTGCCAGTTTGATATGCAGAATTGATCAACCAGTGTAGGAAATGTATGAAGTCAGTGCTGCTAAAGAAGTAGAAGCTCTACATATTTTTTAAGAATGGTAGTAAAAGTTGGCTCAATGTGTTCAGTAAAGATATGACACAGTATATTTATTGTATAGATTGTTCATTTAAGCAGAATATTAACAACTTAGATGAATCACAGATCTCATTATAGGTCACAGTATTACAGTGCCATGGTTTTTCTGACAGCTGTTGTATTTTTTCATTGAATGGAGATGAATATCCAATTATATTTCTTAAAATGAAGGGTGCTTCATTTGTTCTAGAGAAACACCAAGTAGAAACGCTTTGTGTCTCTGCCCATTTCTCTCTTTCAGATTATATGTTTTCATGTTTGTGTGCATTGAGAAGGAGTGGTTTGTTTTTTTAGCAAAATGGTTGTCATGGTTCTGATAGATGAAACACATCAAAAGAACTTCGAGGCAAAATTCTTCCTTAAGGAACATTTATTTGGGAAACAAAGTATCGGCACTACATAGCTGAACCCAAAAACTAAATTCCCACCCCCAATAAACTGTCATAAAGCACATTCCCCAATTAGCTTAAAGCGCGTGGTTTCTCCTCAGCTCCTCAGCCCGCCAAAACGTTATCAGCTTGTCCTTGGGTTCCCACAGCAGCGTTATTAATATGGCTAGCTGAGCTTATATCCCAACCCCCCCCCGCTGCACCTGATTTCTAAAAGCAAGAAAAAGCATGTTAAAGGAGAAGAGAAAATGGCTGCATTTTCATCAGTTGTCAGAGCAGGAACATCCAATGTTAGCAGCGTTGACAATGGTATTGATTTGAAAGAAAAAATTCTCAATATGAAAGAAGTAACTCTTTGTTCTACAGATCAGTTCAATGGATGCATCTCCTCGCAATGTTTCACCAGCACTTCAGAATGGTGAGAAAGGTATGCTGCATATTTCAGAAGACTTGTCATTGTATGTTTAGCTTGTATCTTTGTGTGTTTGCAGCTTTTCTATTTTCTATATAGAACTTGCAGCTTAAGAAAGTCTAACATTAATATTTACGTTGAAATATTTGAAAAATTAGGAAAAAAACTCTGGCCTGGTTCTTCATAGAGTACAAATGCTAAAGAATGCTTGTCCAAGTATCAGTTTACTTTTTTTCGATCTGTGCTAAAACCTTTTTGGTGGTTGCTTAAAGCACACATACCTTATTTGAAAGGCATTCTAAGAATGCTCTATTGTCTGTATATTTCCTCCACAGAAGATCGTTTCTTGACTACTCTGTCCAGCCAGAGTTCTACCAGTTCTTCTCTGCTTCAGCTTCCTACTCCTCCAGAGGTTGTATCTGACCAATTGACAGGAGGGTCCACCTTTGCCAATGTTCTCTCTGATCCAGATGCAGCTGGCAGCTCAGAAG
This sequence comes from Protobothrops mucrosquamatus, assembly GCF_001527695.2. Lineage (NCBI taxonomy): Eukaryota > Metazoa > Chordata > Lepidosauria > Squamata > Viperidae > Protobothrops > Protobothrops mucrosquamatus. The sequence goes on along the minus strand of NW_015386601.1, from coordinate 107,681 downwards.
GTATCAGCGGGGGATGTGTGTCTTTCTCTCTTTACTTCTGCTTCTGTGCAGCTGTAGGCTGCCTTGGACATCTGGTTTACTTTACAACTTATTATACTTGCTACTTTCAAAACTATTTGGCAAGAATGACATAAGAAATTTCATGTGTGTATATTGTTCAAAATACATATAAAGTGGTTTGGTTCCAAAAACAAAAGATCACATTAATTTTTCTACTGAACTTACTGGGTAACCTTGGGAAAGTTTCTCTTCCCTTGTCTTAGTCCCTTCATTTGCTCTAAAGAGTATAGAACTACAGACTCTAATGACAGGGTTGCTTTCGGACGTACAGTTGATACATGAGCCCTGAACACTATAATGATAATACAGTGAGGTTCGTGCACTATTACAGCAGAAGGTTTCTTTTTGAATTATCTATCGATGTTGAATTTATAATTAAAATGAAGAGAATATGAAGAAATCAAGGGTTCTTCAGAACTTCGCCACTGTGATTTTGATAAATAAAAACTTGATGTTATTATTGTTATCCCATCTTTATTTTATACATTGCAATGCAGTGTACATAATGATCCTGTTTCCTATTTTTCCTATTACCGTATTTTTCGCACCATAAGACGCACCTGACCATAAGACGCACATCGTTTTTAGAGGACAAAACAAAAGAAAAAAAAATTTCTAACCGGCGGTGGCGCGGTCAGGTAGGCGGCGGCGGCGCGGTCGGATAGGCGGCGGCGGGCC
>NW_015386601.1:102014-105970 GCF_001527695.2 Protobothrops mucrosquamatus | reverse complement strand
CGGAAGGGAGGCAGCATTCGCTCCATAAGACGCACAGACATTTTCCCCCATCTTTTGGGGGTGAAAAAGTGCGTCTTATAGAGCGAAAAATACGGTACAACTACCACCACTGTTCTGTGATGTGAGTTGGGCTGAGAGACAATGACTGGCTTAAATTCATCCATCCAGCTTTTGGACTTAAAGGAGAATGAGAACTCTGGACCTCCAGGTTTCTAGCCCAGCACCCTAACTACTACACCAGACTAGCTTTCGTTACCTTCTTATTTGGGACTAGAAATTTCTGATTAGACCAGATGGAGCAGAATTCCCCAACTGTTATCTTCAAGTTATGTTGCCCATTACAGAATTTGTAAACCTTTGTAGGGCTCTGAATACAGAAAAAGAGACAGATTTTACAGACTGTCCTTTTGCAATGATTATGTTCTATAAGTCTGGCCTTGTTTTTCTCAGAACTATAAAGGGGCTGATCAATGAACCTTTTGTTTCAGAGTTTAACATATGTTGTTATTATTATTATTGATAATAATTGATAAAAGTGTGATAAAAGTTCATAGCAGAGTTGACCATTTTCCAAAACCAACAGTATATTTTAAAATTATTGAAATCATCAGTTTGAGATAACAAATTATTTCTGTAGTATCTCAAGAATGAGCATTTTAAAGAAATCTTGGAGCTCTAGCAATATTAAAAGTTGTATCTTCCTTTTTTATTCCAGATGTGTTTGATGGGCATTTGCTAGGCTCTATGGATAGTCAGGTGAAAGAAAAATCTACCATGAAGGCTATTCTAGCAAATTTGTTACCTGGAAATAGCTACAATCCGATTCCATCCCCCTTGTAAGTAAAATCCAGCTTGGAAGGAAAATGATTTCTGTATAATGGGGGTTTTTTTGTGTTTGTTTTGTTCATATTGTTCCTTGGGTTGCAATGCCTATTGTCAGGTGAAAAGACAGTAATATTTAATCCATTGGATTGTATTTGGTGTAATATATTTCTGTGGAGTAATAGTTAATGTAGAATGAGATATTTTTAACCTTTGTCTTCTGCTAATTATCTATTAGCCCCATCGGATCCTTAATATTAGTTTAAGAAGAAGAGCTGGGGATTTGTTAACTGGCTGTACTATTTGCATTTTTGTTTGTGATATTCTTCTTTGGATTGTTACGCTAATTTGGAATGGTCATTTCAGTGAAACATTAGCATCAGGAAGTAAAAGAAAGAACAACAATTTTATCCTTATTCAAATATTATAGCTAATGTTCTAGCTAAGTTATTTATGTTAGCTGGAGTTAGCTGGAATTTTATTGGTCTGACTGAAAGTGAACTTTATGTATGTTAAGAGGAAGTTTAAAAAAATGTATTAGAACTTTTTGATCTTAGAAATATTTTTAAAGAAAAGTTTAGTTTAGTAATTTTTCCCCTTTAAGGTTAAAGAATCTGAAAGAATACAGTGAAATTTGTTAATATAAAAGATGATAGTCTATAAAGACTATTGAACAGAAATATATATTATTTCCACAGCAAGGAAGAAAAAGCAGAAATGGTTAAATTGATTGCTTTATTCAAAGAGGAGAATATATTTATATTTTTTATTTGGTAATCTCTTCTGGATTTTGTGCTTGTGATACAAAAATGAAATTTTGACTTTGATTTTGCTGATTAGACAGATTTGTTGTTATAGAAATGGCTAGTATTTATTAATGTGTAAAAGTATAAAGTTGAGGCTGTAATGTTATTCTACTGTGCTAAAAAGAGTCAGAAGTCAGTGCTTTTTTTCTTTTTTCCTTTGTACCCCAGGTTTTCTTTCACCCCCTCTTTTTCCTTCCCCTAATTTCCTATTTCCATTTTCCTTTATATTTTATACTTGGACAAAACAATAAAAGCCATAAAGGCTACCCCAATTTGCTTTACTGCTGTATTCCCCTGGAAGGAGCTCTAGATTTCTCCTTCCCCCAATAATTTACTTTTAAGAATATGGTGAAAGAGGCCAATGAGATTCTTCGGTTTAATTTTCTTTTTTGGGGGGGGGAGAGGAATTATTTTAAATTCAAAGCTTTTTTTCATTTGAGAAATCTGTGATGCTTGTAAATAAATGACTTGTTGTAATTTTTGTGCCCTTAATGTAGTGAGCCTGACAAGCATTACTTAATGTATGAGCACGAACGAGTTCCTATTGCTGTCTGTGAAAAGGAACCAAGCTCCATCATCGCCTTTGCTCTCAGGTATGTTGATTTCCTGCTTTGATCGTAGAAATCTTTTTCAGCCCAGTGGTTTCTTGTTGGGGGTTATGGGAGTAGAAGCCCAATACATTTCTTCTTCCACATTCAGAAAAATAAATTCTTTGCTTGCTTTTGGGTCTTTAAAGCACAGTGTTAACTCATTTGATTCATTCTTGTTTAATTGACTACTGCTTCTACCTTCTCCGACCTCCTTTTAAAGCATTACCAAGACTCTACCAAAGTCCTTTTGACTGGGGAGCGGGGCAACTTGGCCACTGAAGTTCATGCAGTTCTTTCCTTTGATGTTTAATCAAGGTTGAGCACTTTTCATACAACCTTAACTATTTTCTTAGAGCTGACTGGTTTTCTACATTTTAATATAATATGCTTTATGGAAATTTTAGTAAGTTTGCTTTTAGGGAATAAAGGATAAAGCATTTGATTGTTTTCAGTGAGGCAAGGACATATTGTGTTCATTAGTGTACAAATATTGTATGTTCCAGTTGAACATTTTATTCCATTTGTATGTGATTTTGAGATAGTTTGTATGAAGAATAGGGTATAATAAAATAAATAAATAAATATAAACCCTGCATAGCCTGAAAATAGGATCTGCTGCTTCTTGGAGCTATTTGCTATTATATTTCAATGCTTTATAACACGAGCCTACTTCTGGTGGGTCAATTTAAATGCTGCATAGTATAGATGCCAGATTAGATTAATGTTACCTGACTGGGTCATTTCCTCAAATAAAATTTCATTTGCTAAAAGGCTGATGGCTCCTTGCACCATCCTCTAGTCTAGATCTTTCGGAATGATCAGACAGGTAGTTTTGTCATCACTGCTCTACAGTCATTGGGAAGACTAGAGTATCCATTCCCCCACCCCCATTGACCAACTTGATGATATTTTTTTCATCGTCCTCCAACCTTCCCAGAGCAGGGAAGACACTCACAGGTAAGCAGAAATAATTGCTTGAGAATTTGCATTATAAAAACACGGCTGTGTCAAAATACCCTCTGAATGTTCTCAGATGCAGGAGTATCCCACATGAGAATTACCTCTTGAAGTCTAAAGTAGTACATCCAAGATACAAGTTTATCTTCCCAATAACACCTTAACTATCTGTTTGCATGGTGACCGCTCATACTTTAAACTATAGAATTGAGCCATTTGAATAAAACCTGTATTTGTTTATTTTCAGTTGCAAGGAATACAAAAATGCCTTAGATGAATTATCAAAATTGTTTTTGAAGAGCAGTATTGAAGAAGGATTTCAGACAAACAGGTGACAAACTCATTTCTCTGTCTTAGTTGTACATTCAGTTAGGGCTCATAAGAATAATTCAGGTCCTCCTGTAGCCTTGATAATTGCCAGCAGAGGCCCATTTTCAGTTGCTCCTTTAAGTCATCAACAACATGTTCTATTTGATCCATTCATTCTCTTTTGGCAACATATGACACACCTGAAATACACAGACTTGGAAGAACACTTTGGAGATTTCAAGAACACTTTAAATTATAGAACATTCAGCCATCCATGCTGCGGGTGCTAATACAAAATTATTGAAATCGGCCAAATTAAGATTCTTTTTAAAGGGGTGTTTTAATAAATTTTTAGGGGGAACAAGGGTGGTTGGGAGGGGGGAGGATCACCTTAGGTCAGGACCAGCCATGTCTGAGGGTTGCGGTGTAGAAAGGGTGGGGGGGGAGGGTGGGGGGTTGAAGGAGGAGGGAG
>NW_015386601.1:43984-99654 GCF_001527695.2 Protobothrops mucrosquamatus | reverse complement strand
TTTTTAAAGATTTTAATAATGTCACAGCTATAAATATTTGGTTTTAATTGGCTTTTATAGGGGAAATGTTTTTGTGTTGTTTTAATGTGCTGTGAGCCGCCCTGAGTCCCGTGGGGAGAAGGGCGGCATATAAGTTAGTGTTAAATAAATAAATAAAATAAAATAAAAATAAAATTTGACTGGAAATTCTGGGAGTTGAATCCCAGCATATCTGGAAAGGCAGTAGGTTAAAAAAGGCTGATCTAGATTCTTACTAAAATTTTCTCTTGATATTGTATTATATAAAATTGTGCTGTTTGCAAAATCCAGCATTCTGTTTATATGTTCAGTATAGCTTTAGCTTCTGTGATTTTCCAGGAAATTTACTATATGAAGCTTTGGATTGTTACACTCAGTTCAACCGACGATCACTCACTCAACTTGCTCACAGCTCTGGTCAACAGCCACTCTCAAATCACTTTCTACCAAACATTGAATTATTTGCAAAACATGGAGACCCAGTGAATTTTAAGTAACACCAACATTTTATGTACATTTTATGTACAATGTACATTTGCTCTTTCTCACCCATCCACAGACCTATCCCACTACACACTTATCCACACACACTTACATTCTCAACTAGGCTGCCAGGTACTAGCCAGAGGGACGGAAGCTGCCAAGTTTGGATCCAAAGTCCTTGCTTTGTTGATCCATAAGACTGGCACCTTCTCTTGCCATATTGATTTACAGATCTAGTAGCCACTGATAGGACTTGGGTAGGGGTTCCATATCCTAAGGCCCACCTTCTTTTGGTGGGCTTTAGCACATGGTCTGGTTTTTGTGACATGTTTTCCTTTGTTTCCTTAATAAGTTGACTCCTTAAACAAGTTTCCTAGCTTTTGCCCACCCTGCTTGTATGCCTGCTTCGTCTTTAGGTATGACAGGTTCAGACTAATGTCATTATATCAGATCCTGGAAGCCTATCTGTAGATTTGTTGACAGCTATTTATTAACCAAATGAAACCTGAGTTTCAGAAGTGGCATTTTGATAGCATTCATTCTCCAAGACAACCTCCTTGGGAGCAGATTTTCTCCTTTTGTGGGTTTTAGGAATGCATATGTTGGGGAAAGTATGCTAGCTTTGACAGAGTCATTTTCTAATTCAGCAAAGCTGTTTTTATGTTCACTAAATTAAATATGACCCATATGTATGTAGGGTGGTACTTCTGCAAAATTTAGGCTTCTATATTTGGTGCAATCACATTTGCATCAGGTGGATTTTAAGTAAATTGTAGCCAAAAACCTATTTTTGATTTCCAGTATGGCTGAGAGCAGAGTGAAGACCAACAGCCCAGTCCGACTACCTGAAACGAATGTGGGGCAGGCAAGCCAAACAACTGAAGCTGAACAATGTAAGAAATTTAAGATTTTTGTGGGTGTTTGTATCCTTTTATCTGTCTTACTGCAGGACTTGAAAACAACTTGTTCAAATAAGGAAAATCAGATCCTGAAAACTTCAGTATATTGTTCTCTAATTTATCTAAAGTTCTGTTCTAACCCCACAACAAATCTAATGGAAATATTGTTTCAATAAATTTAATAAGATCATTTAATAAAATCAGTGAGGCCTATTGATTCATTAATCTCACAGGGTGTGCTAAAACTGCATTTCATTATATAGAAAAGAAGCCTTTGAATTGAACTTGACATCTTTTTTCTATTTGCTAAAATATCTTTACTGTTACCTTCTTTTAGGAGATCTTTCCAACTTCCCAGCCTAATCTACACTCTTTGTTGTCTGTTGATCTTCCATATAAGTATTAATCAGATCCAGTTTTGCTTAGGTTTTTTTAAATCAGTCAAGGTTGGCTAGATACTGCCCCCTGCTATAATTAATTCACTTTTTCTTTTAAAGATATGCTACTAGTATTTAATGCATTCTTAGAAAAACAGTACTTTACTGGCTCAGTTCAGGAATCAAAATTAAAGGATCCCCTGCAGATCCTCCCCTATCCTGTCGTCCTCTTCACCCCATCCAGTCACGGGAACCAACCAACTTTCTTGATAATTGGTTTCATATCTCAAGCTGCTTTTAATGTTAGGATGTTTTCCTGATGTTCATTTGGAGTTTGTCTTCCTATAACTTCCCATGCATGTATGTTAGACCAAGGGTCCCCAACCCCTAGTCCTTGGACCGGCATCGGTCCACAGCATGCCAGCAAATGGGCCTCACAAACAAGCAAAGCTCCATCCTTGGGATGCAGGCAATATTCAAAACCACACCCTCTCTGGTCCGCGGAAAAACCTTTCTTCAGGGCACCGGTGCCCAAAAGGTTGGGGACCTCTGCATTAGACAATAATGTATAGAAAGAATTTGAATGTGTTAAGTGCTACCTCATAGGAATAATCAGGATTTGTATCTCAACAAAATCATTAGTAAGGAGCAGCAGTAGACCAACTCCAACAGATAGCCTTCTAGTCTCTGCATGAAGTCCTGCAATAAGGACCACCCTTCCTCATAAATAATTCTGTTCTTACTGTCAGTTAATTTCTGCATATTTCTGTATATGGAGCCCTTTGATTCAATATTACCCTTCTTCTAAATGATTGCCTCAAAGGGTGCTATCATATCACTCCTTTGTTGCCAATTCTCCAAGGAAAATCAGAGTCGGTGTTTTCTCCTTCCCTTTATAGGACTTGCTTTTCATATTTCTGCCTATCTGGGAGAAGGCTGCATTAGGGAGCATTTTCCCTCTAAATGGAGAGTATTTCTTTGTTTACAGTAACAAATCAATTATGTAAGTTTAAGTGGACCAGTTCAATGGCAGGATTTATTGCTCATTGTTACTTTGATGATAAAGATCTGTGCAGTCCTAAAGCAGTTTAATGAGTCAAAGTATGGACAAGATATGTATGCTACCTTTTCGTTTCTCACTTTTTTAACTTTTTTGAATGAATGCATTTAAGCCATTATCTGATCATTTAATCTGCACTGTATTAGGAACAAGCCAGGCTTCTCACCTAGCAGAAGAATGGTTTCTTGATTTAAATAAGATGGAAACCAGGATAATTACCGTAGATATCTTGTGATTAAATCAGAGATGTTGTGTTGTTTATTAACCTGAGATAATAGGTGATTTTTTTTGTCACTGGTGTTTGGTAAAATTTTATTCTGAAAAATAGTGTTCTTGCCTAACACTTCCATACAATTTCTCCAAGCTGCTATGAAATGACATGGAGAAACGGGTAATTAGGCTGGCATCACTTGGCTTGATGACAGATGATGAAAGAGCTCCCCCAAATATTTTGTGTGTTCATGTCTTTAGCAAAGAAGCCATATGGAGTTCTGTCCTTCTTCCGTGGCACAGGAGGGAAAAGTCCAGATCTATCTTCTCAGAAAAAGGAGACCTTGCGTGGAGCTGACAGTGCCTACTACCAAGTTGGGCAGACAGGGAAAGAGGGGGCAGAGAACCAAGGAGCAGAAACCCAAGGTAAAAAGTGTAGAAACTTTATTCTTGCTTTCCTCTTCCCCACCCAGTATTCCTCGATTAATGAAATACAAACAAGTTTTCATCTTCTGAAAAATGATATTAATAGTAGCAAAACCTAATGGGAGGAGAGGAGACTACGTGGTTGGGGTAAACATGACCGCATTGACATCCAAAAGCAAAACCTTCAAATAAATGGCAATCTTTTTCATTTTGGATTGCCTTTCTGCTTTTTTCCTGTCCATTTCAGTCTGAATAATTGGTTTGCTCTGTTTCTCACTGAAAACAAGAAGGGAGGGAGAAGAAAAATTGCTCTCCTCTTCAGAAGGAGAATCGCTTAGCAAGCTGGTAGAAGATATCTGGCCCCTCTAGTGAAGCTGTGTCAGACTCAAAAGAGAAAGAAAGGGTAGCTGGAGTCACTTTAAAAACTCTTCAGTTCTAGTCCCTTTAAAAATTATTTCCCATGATTTACAAATGTTCAGAATGACTGAATTTATGTGGGCAAAAAGTACATAATTTGAATCCATAATGTCAGGATTTGACTCATATTTCATGCTTTAAAACACAAAATGATGGAGTTGAAAAATTAGGCAGATTAATTCACATAAAATGAGAATAATTTTGGATTCTAGTATTTTTTTTCTTCATGTTAGTTTCATTTAATAGCAGAAGGCCTCCAAAATTGATTGTAATTTGCTGTGGCTCTGTGTTTTATTTATTAATTACCGTGTTTAATAAATGTGTTTTGGGATTGGGGGAAGATAGGATTTATGAATGGCGAGTAGTAGCACTGATCGAGTTTGCTTCACGTTTTAATATTGGCCAAACTAGCAACTCCTGAAAAATGTAATAGTTCAAAAATAGTTAACTGTCAGACTAGATAAAGCACTCTGTGCATCTTTAGTCTATTTTTCTTGTTCATATTTTTCCAGATGAAATAGAGGGAAGTGATGCACAAAAGAAGCAGCTTGGAAATCCACATGTTGAACTTCGTAAGTAGATAACAAAACAACACATACTACAAAGCTCTTTGTAAATTAATAAGTAACTATAGGTTCACACTCCGATCTTGATCATGTGATATCAAGATGAATTTGGCAGACCCTTGAAATTGAGATGGAGTATATATATTTTTTGTGTGCAGAGCAGGTCATTTTTCTGTAAGATGTCTTTAGTTCATTATGTCACTGCTATTTATTCTTATTACCACAAGGAGTCAGAATACTGAGGTGTTTCATTTAGTAACTTTGCTCAGACTTTGCTATTGAATACAGTATTCCAATATTCAGATCCTCCTTTCCTGATATAGCTCTCTCCATTCTCATGAAATGTAGCCCATATGTGATTTGAAATGCAGGTAACAGATTATATTAGGCAATATGGAACAGAAGACTATAGGTACTAGTATACTAACAAGATAACAATTAACAAGTTACATCATCATCAAAACTCAGAATAGTATTTGAAGACCTATCATATGTATACTTGCATGAGCCACTAAAAAACAATCTCATAAAATTCATTTTATAGCCATTTCAGAAGATATTACAGATAGTCCTTGGTTAACAACCATTCATTCAGCAATCTTTTTAAATGACATGGTGCTGAATAAATAGTATTTATGATTGGCCTAGAAATTATGGCCATTGCAGTACTCCTGTGGTCTGGATGTTTGGATGCTTGTCAGCCCATCCACTGACTGCAGGGGCATTTCAACTCCGTTTTAACTATTGTACACAATGGCACTCCTCAGCGGCCTCATCACTGAGGCTAAAATATAGGCATGGGGCCTTCAGTAGTCTTAGCCAATTGCCACCCACACACACACACTCTAGGCCACTACTTCAGGTCCTGTTCCACCAGTGACATCTCAACCATGTACCACAGCCGGCCATCACAGCACACAGCCCCAACATTTTGCAGTCCCAAACAGATCCACCTGACATACTTCCTAACCTTTCTTCCTAGAGGTGTGTCCTGGCTGTTGGCTTGCCAGGCCATCTTCCCAAAGCATCTATGCTGTTCTTCAAATAGCACACACCATTCTCTAATTAGTGCATTCTGTACTTGTGGTGCTTTGGAAGGTTTCTGAGGCCTTCTGAAATTTCACAAGAAGACTGCCCACAATTTGAAAAACAGCACTATGCTATTTGAGAACAGTACCATTTGGAGAAAAGCTAAGAAGGAAGAAAAAAAGCAGTCTAGCAGTCAACCCAGATAAGCAGATATTAACACCAGGCAAATAATCAGGCAGAAAATTATGCCTTAATCAAGAAACTACCAGGAGAAACTATACCCCCACCAACACAGGCAAGGCAAGCTATTGCATATAAACAGGAAGCAAACCCCACACTCACTCGCACTGATGATATTCCCTCGTTGGATAATGAAGCATCTGCAAGCAAATAGAACACCAAGGTGTTCAATCCTGAGTTCAATCCTGAGCTACACAAATTCTCTTCTATTGATTACATGTACTCTTAAAATAATTTGTGTAGCACAGTTTAAATGCTGCGGCTACATGAATACAGAAATCGTTGTTCTTGCTTCAAAATCTTTTCTAAAAAATGCAGTAGAGTAAGAAGAAAAGGAATGAGCACATAAAGTTCAGTTCTGCAAATACTGAGATTCCTTTTCATACTTTTTGATTGCAATTCATATAAATGACTATTTATGACAAGTAATACTTTCCCCTCCATACTTAGCCATTTTTTTCATGAATAAAAGGGACCTCAGGTCTATAGCTCAATTATCAAAAACATCTTTTGCTTGAAGAAAGTCCCAATTTCCATAATCTCCTGTTTCTCTCTTTGTATGTATACATACACTCACATACCGCAGATTACTATTGCACAGTTGAAATAAAAAAGTTCTGATGAACCACATAGATCATCCTCCGGTCTGAGTTAGGAAAATAATGTAAGCATCTAATCTAGAAAATGGAACTTCCTTTATTTAATCCATTAAAAAAATAAAATATTTATTTTGTGTGTTTTTGCAGAATTCTCCGATGCTAATGCCAAGTTTTACTGCAGGATTTACTATGCAGGGGAGTTCCATAAAATGCGTGAAGTGATTCTTGGAAGTAGTGAAGAAGATTTTATCCATTCTCTCTCTCACTCACTGCCTTGGCAGGCAAGAGGAGGGAAATCAGGAGCTGCTTTTTATGTGACTGAAGGTAGATACCTTCTCAATACCTCATAGACCTGGGCTCTTCCTTGTTATGGCATGTGAACAACTCTGAGATGACATCTCAGTAACTAGAGATAAAACTTGGGTCAGAGAAATCCTTCTGTGATACAGTTTTCACTGGTGATGTTTGGAGGAATTGCAGTTACGTCTTCATACAGTAGATCAACATATTTTCTTCTTTAGATGACCGATTCATCTTGAAACAAATGCCTCGCCTGGAAGTCCAGTCCTTTCTTGACTTTGCCCCGCATTACTTCACATACATTACTAATGCCGTTCAACAAAAGGTAAGATTTGTGGAATATTTTATCCCTTGCCTTTAAAAAACCAAGAGGAAGCATCAGGATTAAGTAGAAATATACGACAGAAATAAACATAGCTTATTTACTTATTTACTGACTTACCTTTGAGTAATATCAACTGAGAATGCCTTTTGAAGGAAGACAGTGTTGACTTTGTGTAATTCTTTATATATTTTTTAACTTGTGTCTGTATTCTTTCTTACTAAATCTAGATAAACATTTGCATTGGAGAGTAGAACCTAGAGCAACTGGTGAATAAATTAACACTTTATTTCAGAAACCCACAGCTTTGGCCAAGATTCTTGGGGTTTATCGAATAGGCTATAAAAACTCTCAGAACAACACAGAAAAGAAGCTTGATCTGCTGGTCATGGAAAACCTCTTCTATGGCAGAAAAATGGCTCAGGTGAATAAGTGTTTTGTTACAGAAATGGGAAGTGTTGTTTTTCTTCTGGGTTGCTATGGAAGATTTAATAAGACTATTGCTTTCAATAGCAACTTGTTATACTTGAGAATATTGAGGAATTACCTGCAATGTTTTCCTCTGTAATGGATCTCCATCAGGGAGTTCTGTTCCAGTTTAATTGCTTTGGTAGGAAATTATGACATGTCCTACCTCAATGCAGCATATAAAAGGTATTTAGTTATTTATCCACTGCTTTTTGCATGGAATCCTGAAGTGGTTTTTGAACCAATTACAAGGGCAGCCCCACTTAGAATATAATAGGGTAATCCATTCTAGAGGTTATCAGTGTATAAATCATTGTGGCCAAACTTTCCCAGACCAGGAAGGGAAGTTGACAGTCAGCATTCCTAGATATGAAGATCACCTGTTCCTCTAATGACAATGAGGGATTCGAGAATATCATTAGCTGCAACTGGGTTCTTTCAGAGGAACATGTCCTCCACTAGAGCATTTTCTTCATTCCTAGACTTTGGAACCACTTACCTTTAGTCCTTTTGTTGGATTTTAGCTTTAGTTCATCCAATCCACCATCACAGTTAAGGACAGATTGGATTATGCAAGGCTCCACTTCATTCAGAGAAATAGCCCTGACTATGGTTAGCATATCCTCCAAATTCTTTAATAACCACATCAAGTGGCTTCATGTAGACTCTGAACAGCACTAGAAAGAGGATGATACTTTGAGATTCTCCATAACAAGATTGCCAATATTGTTCCCTGGAATCCGTCACACAGAGAGGAATGGAATTGATGACTGAAAGTGCCCCCAATCTATGGGATGTTTTGCAAGAAATGTTCTGCCTTCAGAAATCGTGGGCGTTCCATCACTGGAGATTTTAAAGAAGAGACTAGACATTCACCTGTCTGAGATGGTATAGGTTCTCCTGCTTGAGCTGGACTAGAAGATCTCCAAGGAGATCTATTCTATTCTATTCTATTCTATTCTATTCTATTCTATTCTATTCTATGAATACCATGAGAAGTAATAGAATAGAGATGTTATATTCTCTGCCTCACCTTCCCATTATAGGTCAGAGTGATCAAAGCCACTTTTGCCCTGTAACCAGGCTGGAATTCAAAGTAGAACAGATCTAAAAACACAGATGGGCATGTAGTCAGTTTATTGCTGCTGTATAAACTGAGCAACATTTGCAGTCCTCTGGGACCAGAGAGGTTCTTTTCTTTTCAGGAAGGTTCATTCATTTGGCCCTTTAAAGGCAGAAGCCATTGTCCACTTATGAAATGATGCATATTAACAGTCCCTGGACAAAGGAGAAGGTGATCAAATGAATCACTACAAGCATTTTGTCCATATTTGTAGGCTGAAAAAAGTGGAACTGATCTTATGAACTTCACCAACCAAGCATTGGACATTTGGTTCCTGGCTGCCACCTATAACAGTCACGGTTCTATCCCTAAATTATTCTGAAAAACTACCCTATCAGAAGTGTGAAGACTGGAAAATAAAATTGATGGGAGCAAATGATACTGATCCCAAGGCTATTTAGAATAGTTCTGTTGAATCACTACTTGAGGCTGTGATGGAAGCAATGAAATAAGCACTTTTTGCTGCCTTCATTGTCAAAGAGCAAGCAGGATTATGGGTTCAGTAGCACTTTCTCACATTGAAGCAGGGGTGTATCTGCTCCCTAATCATTGGAAATTCCAGAACACCGCAGGGCAGACCGAATCAGTCTCCCCATCACAGCTAGGAAGCTAAGTTTTACCAAGAAATGTTCTGATCATTTTATCAGTGAAAAGACATAGACATAACCGGTAAAGATTGCACTGATAATCTAACAGAGATTTAAATAAGTTCTAAATAAAGGATGTTGTGGTATCAGAAGTAGCCATGTGAGCTTTTAGTTGAGAGAGTTGTACAATTAGTACAATATTAAATCTGGCATGAATGAGAATTACATTTATTTATTAAAATATTTATTAAATGTACACACTGCTGCTCTCACGAGGTTATTATGCTTTTTAGAAATTTGCCAAGCTTATAAATTACAAATCCTGTAATATGTATACTACAGATTTTTTAAATTAAATAAATTAACTCTTCCTTTTGAATTCAGAATTCTGAAAAATTCTCCCTCTGTTAAATTAGTGTATTGTTTCCTTTTACTATTAGGTTTTTGACCTGAAAGGTTCTCTGCGAAATAGAAATGTGAAAACTGACACAGGAAAAGAAAGTTGTGATGTGGTTCTGCTGGATGAAAATTTGTTGAAGTTGGTGCGTGATAATCCCTTGTACATCCGTTCTCACTCCAAGGCTGTGTTGAAGGCTTCCATCCACAGCGATTCGTACTTCCTCTCCAGCCATCTCATAATCGATTATTCTCTTCTCGTGGGCAGGGATGATACCACTAATGAACTTGTTGTTGGAATTATCGGTATGTTATCTTTGTCTGCAAATTACCAAGGTGTGATTGTCCATTAAACAGTTATTTACATAAGGCAAATTATTTGGGTTGGCTGATATTCTGTTTAGATCAGTTGTGGCCTATAACTTGACTATCTCTATTATATCAAAAAGTGTTACAAGGAAAGTGATGGAGTGAGAAATGATTCTTTAGAAATTATGCTGTAAATCAATCTTGACAATACTCCAATCAAATACAGGTAGTCCTTGATTCACAACTGAAATGTAGCCTACGTTTTATGGTCAGAAGTCATGATGGCTGTTAAGTGAAGTGCCCACAAGATCACCTCATAATCCTCCCATCCTGCTTCCCCTAGTACAGTCATTAAATGAACAAGCAGGTCGTTAAGCAGAGCTTGAGGTACCTCAGGGCCCCTGAGAAAGGACCTGGAAGGCCTAGCGCAGGCCTTGCCCCAGGCCTCTCAAGGCCATCCCCACTTCCTGAGGCATCCTTTGCTCTATATTCCACCCTTGAGGTCCCCACAGGCTTTGGCCCTGCTTCCCACCTCACAAGATCCCACACATCCCTACTCACTCCATGTCACCCACTCCGCACTTATCTTTCAAAGATCTCTGGAGCTCGGATTAGTGAAGCAAAGAAAGCCGCTCTGTTGCTGAGCCACGTGGCTGCCATTTTCCAAGTGGCCACAATTCAATGCAGGTATCCTAAAAATGGCCACTTCTGGGATCATGCCACATAACCTAACAACAGAGCAGCCTGGCCTCCTTCCCTAACCCAAGCTCTGGAACACCAGAGATCTTTGAAAAGTAAGTGAGGAGGAGATTATGAAGCCCAGTGAAGCAAGGCCTGTGGGGATTCGGGGGGAGTGTCGCTGCAGCTTTGCTGCACTCAGTTGTAAGAGCAAACGATTGTGGGGAGGCTGCAGTGGCCATAAGTTTGGGACCGGGTTGTCGGGGGGGGGTCCATCTTAACTTAGGTGATTGTAAGTCAAGGACCACCTATACAGATAATCTGTGAGTTACAACAGTTCAATTAGCACCTGTTTGAAGTTACGCGATAAGCGTCCCCTAGTGTTTACAGTACAATCCCGAAATTACGTATGTTGCAGCACCACAGCAGTTGTTCACCCTTAGGACTGACCACAGAGATACTGCAACATTCACCCTGCCTATTCCGCCCTTGCTCCCTACAATTGCTTCCCCCCTCTCATCCTGCCATGCCCGGTCACTTACCTTGTGAGAATCTGTCTCCTTTCTGCTGCGGTTTCTTTGATAATTTCTCTTCCAGCATCCAATTGGTTTGCAAATGCTTTTCACGCGCCAAGAGTGAAATGTTCTGAGCACCTTGATCTCGCAGGACTTTAGGCCGCAAGATCATGGTGTCCAGAAGCTTCCAGTCTCCACATAAATATTTTGCAAGCCGATGAGACTCTTTGAGGCAGCGAAATTGCACTGTCTCAAAGTATCCTGTCAGCTTGCAAATGCTTTTCGCAGGCCAAGAGTGAAATGTTCTGGGCTTTGTGATCTTCCAGTCTCTGCATAAAAAGTTTGCAAGCCGATGGAACTCTTTTTATATATATAATATTTTATTAATTTTTCAATTTTACTTTTGAATATTTAAAAAGCAACGTGTTGACTGGATTAATCAATAGCTCAATAACAAAATCTTAGTACAAATCTCAGGCTACAACATCAAATATTTCTTCTCTTTTCCCCTTAACAATTACTGTCTCATGTTCAGGTTGGTACATTTCTAATTATATCAGTTCAATAAGGACATCATTATTACATTTATCAATAAATTTTTAGCTTATACATATCTTGGTTACATTCAATGTTCATAAACAATCCATATCCTGTTATTGATTTTTACTCAATTTTTAATTTCTTGCCAATATTCCAATTTAACCTTTGATAGTTATAATTTTCAGACTTTGGGTAACCAAAATTTCCCTTATTTCACTATATAACAAACTATAATATCTAAGATCACATTTTATCTATTTAAATATAATCTTGTTCTATTTCCTAAGAGTTATCTATTTCCCACCATATTAAATCATCTACTTAATACAATATCCCCTTTAATAAATCAAAAACCATTATATATATTGCCTGGGTTAATCAATAAATCAAACATATTCATAGTATTTAATTTTCTTTTCCCTTTTAGATCTAATTTTTAAATATTGAACCGATAAAATCCTTATTTTCAACTGGTTTCCAAATATTTTAAATCTAATAACCAAAATTCCCCTTGTCTCAACATCTCCCTTTAACCCACTAATTGGCAATCTAAAATCCCCTCTTATGAGTTAAAGTCCCAATTTTTTCAACCTTATTCTAGCTTTCTTCTTTTGCCAACTAGGCTTCCATACCAGTTCCTTTAAATCATCAAATAGATCTCCCTCTATTCTTATATATGTTATTTGAATTAAAGGACACCATTTGATTGCCCGTTTTCTGGAAGGACTAGCCCATTTGTATTTGTTAAATTGTCTCCCTGTTATTCCAGTTCCCCTTGTTTGCGCTAATATATTTGTCTTCAATTCAATCTGTTCTACTTCTTTCTCTAATTCCTTCTGAGTTATATAGAAAGTCATTTCCATTTTCAATGTTGTCACTTCCTTTTCTGGATTTTCCATCAGCTGTATTTGTTGGTCAATTGAGTCCTCTGTCATAATATTTGGTTGTCCCGCTTCTTCTGTTATCTTCTGCATTATTGGTTCTTTGGTAGTAGTCAAAATTTGGCTTTGTGCATCTGAGCTGGCATCTTGGTCTTTTATTTTAGGTCTTATTTAGTCACAAGCTAAAAGAATGGTTTCATGTATTGCTTTCAACATAGAAAGATTTTTTTCCTGGTCTTCATCCATCTCTTTCACTTATTTGTGAATAGTCTTTCTAGTAAAAGTTATTTGTTAAGCAAAAGTCAGTAAAGGTTTACATTCACAGTTCAAGTAGGCCAGTTTTACTGCCCAGCTGTTCTCTTACAATTGGGTATCTTGCAGATGGTGCCAAGGTCAAGAAAATCTTATCTACGTTCTGGGCTTTGAGCCAAGTCTCTTTTTGGGAAATAACAAATTGCCATACCAAGCTTCACCACAAGATGTCACTGGTGCCATTTAAGGTTTTTTAAGTCCTGAATTTTTCTAATTCTTTTTCCAATTATATTTCTCTTTTGTAGATAAAAACAAGAGTCTCCAGTAAAAATAGGAAAATGTTTGGTCCCCAAGTTTCAGAAACATATAAATCCAATTAGATTAAAGTTGTTCTTTTTAATGCTTTGATTCCCCTGGGTACTCAGACGCCGCTGTTCTTAGATGGTGGAATAGAAATTCCCTTCCCTCTCTCCTCACAGGGGGAAGATACTTCAAAGAGCTTTTACAGGAAGAAAGTACTTAGGGTAAAGAGAAGATAAGATCTCACCCAGTTTCATCTGCTTTCAAAGTACTTGGTAGTAAATTTGACTTCGGCTGTCAGCAGCTTAGTGACGAGCCATAGCTGGTCTTTTCCCCGTCGGTTTGAAGAGCTGCCCCAGGTCAAGAGGAAGGGGTGCCCCCCTTCCGCAATCAAGCAGGGGTCCTCTCCTTGCTCATTGCCCCTACAGGGTGACTTTTGACCCTTTCCAGGGTCCCCCAGCGAGATAAAACCAGACGCTGGAGACGAGGCTCACCTCCATGCTTCTGCCCAGGCCGTGATGGCAAACCGGAAGTCCCGCTGGAACTCTTTGAGTCAGCGTGATTTCGCTGCTTTCAAACTTTTTACACTGAGACTGGAAGCTTCTGGGCACCATGATCTTGCGGCCTGAGTGAGATCACGTTGCCCAGAACATTTCACTCTCGGCACATGAAAAGCATTTGCAAGCCAATCGGATGCTGGAAGAGAAATCATCAAAAAAAAATGCGGCAGAGAGGAGACAGATCCTCACAAGTTAAGTGACCCAGTGTGGCAGGATGGGAGGGGAAGCAATTGCATGAGGTATCTCAATGGGTCCGGAGAGGCCTTGGGTGGTCTTAAACAAGTGGCCTGTTTCCTAAGCCCCCCCCCATGGCCTTCCCCCCCCATGAGATACCTCATGTGCACTTAGCGACCCACACATTCAATTAGTGAATGCGTGGGTGAAAGCAGGGAGTGATCGCATTCAAGGTATGCGATTCACTTCTACGAATCCTTGAATTACGAATGGAACTGGCAGGTTCCATTACATTCGTAACTCAAGGAATACCTGTAGTTAGATTACAGCAATGTATTCAAGATTTGGCTTATTTATATAAATTTCATAAACTTGATAATGTTTGTTTCATTTAACTCAAAACACATATTTCTTCAGTTAACATTTGTTAAACCCTTCAAATTCTGGTCCTGTATATCAAATTCCTTGGAGCCTATTCTCAATATATAACCCTGAGGAATAGTCTCCTTGTGGTGGCTATGTTGTAAAATGGGAAGACTTTCAGGCTTGGCTTCATCTTTGTTGCCCATTGTAAAACATGTTTTATTTTAATGAAGGTCAGAAGTATGCACTGGAGACAACTTCGCTAAGTATCACTTGAGTGTAATGAATTGTTACTGTATAAAATTTATAGTTTAAGTATAATTTATACTTTAAAAGGCATTTTGGCAAACTACTAGAATTTGGTTGCAGTCTCATAATGCCTAGGAAAGGCAATAAAGATATCCTATTTTACCAAAATGTTCTTTGTGTAATTACCTAATGCTATGTACTTTTTTACATCAGATTACATTCGCACATTTACTTGGGATAAAAAACTTGAAATGGTGGTGAAGTCAACAGGGATCTTAGGAGGACAAGGTAGGTCTAAAAAAATTTCCTAATCAATATTGATTGCATTTTCCTCCTTTCCCAGCTGCCAAATATTGGATGTTTTAAAAGTATTATTTATTATAACATTTTCAAGGATCTTTTTCTTCATTTGCATTATTAGGTAAAATGCCAACTGTGGTATCTCCGGAATTGTACCGTACTAGATTTTGTGAAGCAATGGATAAGTACTTTTTGATGGTACCAGATCACTGGACAGGCCTGGGCTTGAACTGCTAAGATAAAGTGGTGCAACGGAATGATTTCTTCTGATTCAAAAAGGATATAACAGAGGACTGTCTTTCTCCATTCTCATCCTCAGCTCACTTCTGACATCAGCAGCTCAAGGGTCTTCTGCTACAGCCTTCATAGCTAGGCTTTCTTGCCATGTGAATTTGCCCTTGAGATGCCAGCACCGCAGTGGAAGAAGCATTCAGTTTTCCGAATCAGAATGTTAACTTTCACGAAACCTGAAGTGGACAGGTCTGGGACCAAGGGGGAGCTTGTCAGAAATTACGCGGCATTGTATTGATGCACTGATTAGGCAGTGGCTTTTGTGAACAGTCAAAACAATGGTCTTAATCATAGGGGGCCTACTGGCCCCGCCAATTGCAGTTTTGATTCTGTTGTCTTTAATCATGAGGAACCAAGTGAGACTGTTAATAGTGCTGCCCCTGTGGTAGGAGTTTATTTTGTAAGCGTTATTGTATATTGTGTGATTTGTTACGCACTGGATTTATTTTGCAACTTTCTGTTGAGCAGTATTTTGATTATTTTAATCATTTCATACATCCCATATGGTCATTTGGAGCCCTGTTTTAATGTTGTACAGTTTTTGTATGGTCTGATATTTTATTGGAGGGCTTCTTCTCTTTCTGAATTCTAATTTAGGCTTGAAACAAATTTCAGAAAAGTTCAGGTTCAAATATATATGTGCCCCAAAGGTAAATTTTTTCTCAAGTGGAACCTCTGTGGTTGAGTGTCAGTCTCAAACCACTAGGTGTTACTTTAAAATATGCCTTTAACTCATTCCATTCTCTCTTTTTGTCACAGCAAAATATTGGGATGTTTTTGATCAGATTTTATTTTAATTCAATAATTAATAGCTACTTGATAAAAACATTATCCTAGTTTCTTTTAATTTTAGCGCCATTCGAGGAATGTACTATTGATGTTGCTGTGCTGCACATACTCAGGTTGTATTAATAAATTAGGCTGTTAAAACAGTAGTTCCTTTGGCACCACAAAACATTTGCAGTTGTGGTAGATGCTCTGAACAAGAAAAGAAACAGGAGGAGGTATGAGGAGGATATGGGTGGGTGGCAAATTAGACTTCATGGGTAAAGATTTGGGTACTTTTACAAATTGAGAGTAAGCACTTTTTAGTATTTTTTGTAAATACAAAATGTTTACTACATTAAAAAAAGATGTGTCATTAAGCAGATAAATTTGTAGCCTTACTGATTGTCTACCACTTGGCTTGAGCCCAAGTTGTTGGTTGAATTGATGTAAGTTTTCCTTTTTGATTACTCTTCTGGCTGCAGCCAGGAGCCTTAAACCTACACTATTTTTCATAGCCTAGGGAAAATTACAGCATTCCAGGAAGTCATTAAATTCTGGCTTAGAGACAGTTGATGCATGTGTGGACTAGGTTGTAGGTTGGATTTTTCATGGGGAAATTAAAATCTTAAATCTGCTTTTGTGGCTAGTCTTGTTTAAATTTGTCTGAAGTAATAATTTTTTTTATATGAAACCAGATAATCATTTGAATAAATTAATGTTTATAACCAAGTTTTTATTCTGTTTATATTCATTTTATTTATTTATTTATTTATGGCTATTGAGTAAAAGTCATTAGCTTTGATATCAGTGAAAAAGCACATTCCTTAATTATTCATTACTTAAGCAGCAGTATTAGTATTTAGTTAGTACAAAGTAATTTGAAACAAATGTCTGAATTTAAAGAACAAAATATAGCATGAAGTGACTTTCCAAGGATCACTTCTTTTGCTAATTATCCAGAGGCCAAAATATTTGTAGGCAGTTGTGAGTAATGAATATGCATATTAATACACAAGTAGCAACTGAAAATGTCATATTCCAACTCTAATGTATCTTCCTTGCCACAGTTGAAGCATACACACACATGTACACCCTACACACGCATCTGTCCTGATATACACAATACATCCAACTAATGTAACTTCCAACAAGAATTAAGGGTGATTGGAGTTCTGCATCATGGAAAAATATTCAGGAGCACCTTAGCTAGAAAGTAAAGCAGTTTTTTCTTTTTTAAATGAATTCTGTTGAAGATTGTCCGTAACATTTCAAATTCTGTTAATAGTGATTTCTTTACATTTAAAAAATAATAATGGCACTCAACATTTTATACCAGAAATTTGTATGGTCCCCCCCCAATCTTGATACGTTATTTAGTTTGTGACCTCTTTAAATTAATTTGGGGTGTTAACACAGTATTCTGGAAGCAAATATTTTGAACAGTATTTAAGTTGTACTCACTCTCATATGTTCCTTTTAATTTTGATATATATAGATTTCTTGTGTCTTTTGTGTCTAATTAAGCCTACAATTGTGGGAAAGATATACTTCATTAACTATTCAGTTAGCAATGGTAAGGGGTTATGTGCATAACACGCAATTTAATAAGTGGTCCATATTGCTGCAACCTAAACAATGGGCATTGTTTAATATA
The DNA here is from genome assembly GCF_001527695.2 of Protobothrops mucrosquamatus. Classification (NCBI taxonomy): domain Eukaryota; kingdom Metazoa; phylum Chordata; class Lepidosauria; order Squamata; family Viperidae; genus Protobothrops; species Protobothrops mucrosquamatus. The sequence continues at coordinate 82,300 of NW_015386601.1, read as the reverse complement.
CTCCAAAAAAATATCTGTGTTACAATTGGGAAAAATAATTGAATCAAAATGTTAAAAAATATGTTAGCCATAAAATATTTTCAGATTATTTATTTAATGTAAATAATGTGCGTATTTTTATCAGTTGAGATTTTTTTTATGATTCTGATATGTTAAGCTATTTAAATACATTTCTCCATTTACAAAATTATGTATAGAGAGTGTAACAATAAAATAATTGAAATATTATCTGTTGTGCCCACCTGGTTTATTCATCCTTGCCTCAAAATACTAATGTTGGCATCGTAAAATGAGAAGATTGATTTGAGTCAGTTATGTACTAAGGTTATCGGGAGAGATATTACATACATTTGATTGTTATATCTTGCTATTCAAAGGTGCAAACAGATAACTACCATCTAGACCATTTCCAAATGTTTTAACAAAATTTCAACTCAAATGTATAATACATATTTGGAAATAGGTATTAAAACATTGGGTAATAATATCTTTGCATGAATTTTGGAAAAAGGATAGAATGGTGAGTCCAACTTGAAAAGGAGTACTTTGTTGGTTCTTTTACAATTTTATGGAGCTTGCCAACTCCTGTGTTGCCCACGAAAAGCCTGGGAACTGGAGCATGTTGCAGTTGCCTTCCTTCTGTTCAATATGTGTGTCATATAAGCAGATCTTAAAGGTAAAATCAGGAGTTTGCATCTGATGAACTGAGCCGCAGTACATGAAAGCTTACGCCTTTTAATGTGTTAATTGGAAAAGGTGCTACCAGATTCCTGATTTGTCACCAAAGACTTAACATGGTTCTCCTATAATCTCTTCAGAGGCACACATACACACAATCTACAGCTCCCCAGAATTCCCACTTGTTGCCCAGAGCTTCTGGGAAATTAGTAGAAAAGCTGCTGCAATATAGCTACTGGGTTTTTGTCAGTTTTGTCAGGTTTTCCAGCTCAGAATCCAAATAAATCCCAATGAGACTCTAAACACGAGGCCTCTGAATCAGAATACAGCTTTATTTTTCTTTGATCAAAGAATATATGCTGGGCACTCAACTCTCCTTTAGACAGCAGAGAAGATGGAGAGCACTAATCAGAAAAGTTTTTGCTTTTTATAACCAATAAACATCACAAGGTTTCTGCACATCTAAAAAGTTCCTTTGAATCTCTATCTTGGCTTACATTTCTGCATCTCTAAGCTTGAACACACACTAGCACAATAGCTGGCAATTAACCCATTAACTTTGTTACTTTGCAGGCCCGTAGAGAGCTGTTAACATTTTAAAGCCACAGCAGAGAAACGAGAAGGGAAAGATGCATAATCCAAGAAGAGAGGGGTGGGTGGGAGATTGCAATTTCTTAGCTAGGCTTTCCAGTGAAATAACACAGATTAAAGTAACAGAAACATTTTCTTTGGTCAGCACAATTTAGAATACAATGGAGCACATACAGAAAACAAGCAAAAATAAATGGACAATAGCTATTATACATGAGAGATGGATTATACATAAAAGATTATATTTTGAAAGATTATACTTGGCTTGATCTTTACAGTTTCTTTGTGCTTCTTTGCTAATGTCTTCGTGTAGAGTCAAAGAAAATAAAGAACTTCTGCTTAAATAATATATCTTATAGTTTGGGTTTGGCAACATCCAAGCCTAGAAATATGGTCAATTTAGTTATGATCCTGATTATGGTTTGGGGTAGTTCTGAAGAATTAGTTTTCCAAGGAAACACAGGTTATGGAACTGAAGCTTCCTGCAGCATCTCCATTGCTTCCTACCGTATTTTTCTCCTCTCTGCAGGTTGTCGGTTCAGTCCCAATTTTGCCACAAAAGCTGTTTTTTTCTTTTTAAAGATTCACCGGCTAGGGGCCTGAATCATCCAGCCCTAAAAAAGGATGAATTTTTCGGTGCCTCACGTGGCCCAAACGGAGCTTTTTTGTTATACCGTTGATTCAAACTCCTGCGTCGAAAAAAAGTCAGATTCGGCGGGACCGTCCATTCCGCTCACAGCGACGAGAACTGAATTATTCAGTTGTTCTGCAATCTCCTCCCCGCTCACCGCGTTGCTTTAATTTTTTTTAATGCTGTATGTGGCTCTGCAAGTCCTTTTCTGTCCGGGCTTGTTATCTATTTGCATTTTTACACCATCCCTGTTGCAGGATGGGAAAAGGGGATTTGCACTAGGTGGGCGGCGGGAGTGAGATAGCTGGTCTCTCCCGGCCCGCCGCCTCCCCTTCCCAGAGCTGAAGCTGAAGCCGGCAAAGGGAACCTCCCTGCACCTGCCTTCCTCCGCGCTCGAGAGGATCGGGAGTGGGTGGGAATTCCGTTCCAAGAGACGGGAAGGGTCGCCGCTGCCTTGAGAGCGTCCCGCGTGGACGCGGAAGAGTCCGGGTCGGCGACCAGCCCCGAAAGCGAGGCAGGAGTCGCTAAGCAGCTGCCTTCCTCCACGCGTCCCGCCGTGAGCTCAACCCTTCGCCTGACTTCGGCCCTGACCGCCTCCGGCTGAGTGGAAAGGGAGAAGGACGGCTCGGTCCCCGGCCGCGCGTCGCTTCCTGCCTCTCTTGACTAGCGCCGGTGCCCGGGAAGTTCGCCGCGGTTTGTGCGGCTCAGTCCTGCTCTCCCGTCTGATTTTGGACGCCTCAGACGGCAGCAACAAAGCGACGTTGGTCCGCCGCTCAGCCCCGCTTCTTCTTCGCCGCTGGGTTTCCTCCCAGCTGTTTCGCTCCTTTTCCTCGGAGCCCTTTCCAACTTGCCTCGGCGCAGAGATCAGCAACGGCCCGACAATGCCGGCCGTCCTGGCGTTCCTCGCGATGGGCGGCTGCTTCCTGGCTCTGGCGGAGGTAAGGAAGCCCAGGGCGCGCCGCGTGCCCCTCAGCCGAAGAGGGTCTGTGAGGGAGCGCTGCTGGGAAGCGGGCGGAGGCAAGTCCCTCAAGCCCCCGCCTGGGGATGTGTCGCGCGAGGCTGCAGGCGATCAGGGTCGGGGTGCAGTTATGGCCCGCGGTTCAAGGGCGACCTGTTGGAGCGATTGAGGTAGTTCTTCTTTTGGAAAGAGACCCTTTCTGGCTCTGAATCCCGGAGATGAGCCACTTCCCCCACCCTACCCCGCACCCCCGACAAAGAAAAATGTTTGCTAAACTTTTTCCCTAATCAGTTCTCCGGGTAATGTTGTGTCTCCCAAAGGAAGGAAAAAAACAGCAAGCGGTATCTTCAGCATCGGTTTCATAGCAGATCAGCCCTAAGACAATTAAGGCTGAGCGTTTAATGCCAGTGGCCCTGTTTATTGTTTTATTGAACTTTGGGCATTTATTTGAAACCTGCATGCCTTTACAGCTAGGAGGCCAGCACGCTATTATTAAGTGCATGTGTTTCTCTCCTTAAAAAGAACAATTTGAAACGTTGTCAGGTAAAATCGATGCTGTTAGCTAATGACACATGAATTCTACAAGTTTAAGATCGATTCCCTATAATTTACTTTACTTCAAGTCCAAGAATGGTTGAACTATGATCTTTGGAGCTTCAGTTCCTTCTTATTCCTGTCTGGTGGGGTTTATCCCATTTCCACTGTGCTGCAAATTGCTCCTGTCAGTGGACTTTCCCCATAGCCAAAGCTGTTTCTTTCCAATAGAAGAGTAGCTTTGCTTCTTTGGGGCTGGAAGTGGAAAACTCTCTTCTGTGCCACAGGTTGCATTTCATTCTGACCATATACTGTTTTTGGCTGTGGTTGCTGGTGCCTCTTGGTGCAGGTTGCACTGGACAGAAGCAATGAAATTACCTTCAAAGAGAGGTGCAGGAGGGGGGTTCAAGCAACCAAGGAAGAGGCAATGCATGTAGAATAGCCAAAGCCATGGGGAGGATCTGAAATCAGGGGCCTGATCTTTAGCATGAAACACGGTTTCTCTGTGAAACATTACACAGGCTTGTCTAAAACATTGTGGGGTGACATTAAGTGTGGCAATGTCATCTACTCAGATTGAGAAAAGCTTCAGAAAAATATGTGTGTGTGTGGGGGGGAAATGAATGAAAAGTGAAATTACTTTAAAATCTCATATACATTCTTCTGGAGTTATTCACGTTTATAAGAAAACCTTTTTATTTATTCCAGCTAACTGATTTCATGAGGTTGTTGTGAAGATATAAATTAAATGGATTTATTTGCAACAGCTGATTTGTAAAATGCATGTTTTAATAAAAAAAATCTAAACAAGAATTGAACAGATGGTAGCTAAGTTTTCTACAATATGAAAAACAATACCTAAAAATACAATATTGGTAAACAATATTAGCAATGTCAGCAAAAGTGCCAGTTATGGAATACATTTTTATCATCATGGCTGAAATCCTTGAGCAACAGTCCTAATTATACTAATTGGGGAGTAGAATTGGACTAAGTAGGAGAAATTTAAGAAATATATTGTTATTATTTTATATACCACACAATAGAAATAAATGACGGAATGATCTCAACTGCAGTACTAGAAAGTGAAAGACAACTTGGCAGGCAGAGAGAAGAGAAATCTGAACTGTATATCACCATTCTCTCTTTTCACTCAGTTTTTTTATGATTAACTTTAATCAGCATTTTTCCTCTTTCCCCCCTTCCATTTATTACATCTCATCTTTAAATCTTTCTTTTTACTGTCTTTAGAATTTTCTTTGTCTGGTAGGAACTAGCAAAACAAAATTTGAAAAGTGGGTCTGTTTTCCTGAATAGCAGGGAAGTGCTGTGCTTGTGCAAGATCTTCAAAGTGTACATTCTTAGCTCTGAATTAGCTAGAAGACATTGAATAAGAGAAGGAAGAGAAGGAAGAGGGGGAGATAATCAGAAAGAGAAGCACTGAGCTGGTTGATGTAGCCAAAGATTTCTACTATGCCTCTGAGCTAGGAAAATAGTATTTCTCTGGAATCCCTTGCCAGTTTTGGTTGGTCAGTGAAAAACACTTTGTTTTCCCATATTTTTTCTCTACTGGATCTTTTTAAAGTTTGCACATTTTTCTATCACCTACAGCTGCCAAACAGCTAATGAGGGGGAGGAGGTAGCATTCTCCAGTTTGGCCTCTCCCAATTTTATAGCTACATAAAGATCCAGGACAGCCCAGCCCCATGTAATCAAACATTTGGGGTTCTGCCAGAGTTAATTGTTCACGCTGCTTTCTTCTCCACAAAACCATGTCTTGCAGGAGAAAGTGTGTGCCAGGGTGACCCCGGGAAAAAATTGATGGCGAGAGAGATGCCTGTTTTAGCAGGGTGGATTTGATTTAAATCAAGTCGATTTAAATCACAATTTAAATCTTGATTTAAATCACTAATAAAAAGGCTTGATTTAAACCAACTTGATTTAAATCATAATTTTTAAAGAGCAATTGTCATCTCTGTCCCACAGCGGCTCCTCTGACCCGCTATTGACTCACCGACAGTCCTACTCACTTTAATGGGACGGCTGGCGATGCCGCAGTGACACAATAAGGTGAGGGATGTGGCAGGCAGCAGGTGAGTGGATGCCCGCTAACAGGCGCTGCCATGATGGATCTAAAATGACAGGTGCTGTTTAAATGTAAGGCTCATTCTTGCTGGTAGTTAGAATCTTTAATATTATTATTTGCAAACAAAATGAAGGTTTCCTATTTAGAATAATAAGCTGTCAGCGATATCAGAACCGATTTTAGGTTACTAAAATCACACATACCATGTTTCCCCAAAAATTAGACCTACCCCGAAAATAAGACCTACCCTGATTTTTGAGTGTGGGCCTAATATAAACCCTACCCCCAAAATAAGCCCTAGTTAGGACCCTGCCCACCTCGCTGCCGCAATGGGGCAGGAGAGCGCGTGTCGCGCCGCTGCCACCACAAGGCAAGGCAGGTGGGGGAGGGGGTAGAGCTGCCCCATACACCCCGCACCTGCTTACTTCAGCCCCCCCCCCAGCAAGGCCATTCCTCTTGCTTGGCGATCGTGCAGATCTAGAGCAATGGTTAAAATGAAGACCAGGGAGGCTCCTACCTTGTGATATATCACCCTTGTCACCCAATTTTTATCCCATGCCTTTAACAAACCTAATCCCCCAGGGTAAAGCTTCCTTATCTAGGCTGCAGAAATATGGACAACCACAAGACAGCAGAAAAGAGGTTGCATTTTCTCCTCTCTGCCCTGTCTAAATAGTCCTCTGTAGCTTTGCTGCACAAGTGCAGGGAGCCCCTGCAGAAGAAGAATGTGCAGACAGAAGGCAAGAATAAAGGAAGGAAGAGCCCAGTTGCAATGGGTGCCATGCCTGGCTGCACTTTTCCAACTCTCACCTTCTTCCTGTTTATGGAGGAAGAAGAGGAGAGAGAGAGAATTCTTTTAGTGCTGTTTCCCACCAAAGATCATCATTGCTATTTCAGGATTTGATTCTACTGTATTTATTTCCAATGTACATGCTAGAAGTTGTTGGTGTCAGCTGCCTTGTGACTCGCTACTCTTTCCAATGGAAACAGAGGGTCACATGTTATGTGGTAGCCCTTACCCGGTACACATCCTCTTATGGGATTTTTGCATTTTTTTTCCTAATCAGAGGAAAATGGTAGTGATACTGCTGAATAGAAAAGAAAATTACTTTGCACCACCATCGAGAAAGAAAGAAAGAAAGAAAGAAAGAAAGAAAGAAAGAAAGAAGAAAGAAGCAAATACAAGAGCGGTATATGCATTACAGATCTTGCTAGGGATTAAGGTATGCCTAGAACAATGATCACCACGATCATTAAGAATAAAGAAGTGATAAAAAAGACTGATGTTGCAAAAGGAGTTAAAGCAGTAAAAAGCAGGATTCCCAAACACTCATGGAAATTGAAAAGCTGCTATTAATTTAGGTAAACGAGAAGCAGTTAGTGAGCAACAGTGTGTCAGAAGCCGTGAAATACGAAAAAGCGAAACTGTTGCATGCTGATCTTTTGAAAAATAAACCGGGAACGAGTCGTGAGATTATTGAAGTTTTTAAGGCCAGCCACGGCTGGTTTGATAATTTTGAAAAGAGGATTGGCATCCATAGGGTCATGAGCCATGGCGAGGCATCAAGTGCTAATAAAAGGACTGATGATGAATTTGTCCATGAATTTCATGACTACGTAGAGGCTGAGGATTTTATTCTCCACCAAGTTTTTAACTATAATGAGACCAGACTTTTTTGGGGGGTGGGGTGGGGGTGGAAATGCCAAGTAGAACCTATATCACAAAAGAGGAGAAGGCATTACCAGGCCACAAACCAATGAAGGACAGGCTGACTCCATTGTTGTGTGGGAACGTTAGTGGGGACTTAAAACTCACACCTCTACTAATCTATCATAGCGAAAACCCACAAGTTTTCAAGAAGCATAATGTCATAAAAAGCAATCTCCATGTGATGTGGAGGGCAAACAGCAAAGTTATGAGGCAATTTTTCACTGAGTGGATAAATGAAGTGTTTGGTCCTTCAGTGAAAAAAATATTTTCCTACCGTACTTTTGGACAATGCACCTGCAGACCCTCCAGGCTTGGAGGATGATTTACAAGAGAAGTTCAGCTTCATCATTGTAAGGTTCCTTCCCCCCAACACTATTCCTCTCATCCAGCCCATGGACCAGCAGGTCATTTCAAATTTCAAAAACTTGTACACCAAGAAACCTTTCCAGAGGTGAGGCCCTCTCCGACACCCAGTTAACCCTCTCAGAATTCTGGAAGGTACATTTCAAGATCCTGCACCACCTTCATCTTACTGATAAGGCCTGGAATGAAGTCTCTTATCGGAATATGAATTCAGCATGGAAGAATTTGTGGCCAGAAGCTTGATTCAGAGAAACTTTGAAGGGCTTGAGGCCAACCTTAAGCCTGCAGATACAGAGGGTACAGTTATGCAGGATATGGTATCTTTGGGCCAATCCATGGTATTGAGGATTTAGTGGAGGAACATTGTGAAGAGCTCAGCTACAGAAGGAACAGCAACAAGAGGTGTCTAAAGATATTTCTTCAGTTAAGGAGGAAATAAGGGAGGATGTCCCCAGTTCCTTGATAAAAAAAATGTGTGCAAAATGGCAGAAGTTTGAAACTGGAGAAGTACCATCCGGACGAAGCTCTGGCAAGCAGAAATGTGAATTTATTGAATGACCAAACAATGTCATACTTTCGAATAATTCTGAAGACATTGGGTAAATTTTTAGTGAAGGTGACAAACAGTATGTCAGAGCCTATGATGCAAGCTGAAAAAAGGCAGAAAAGAGAAAGAACACGTAAAGTGCAAATGCCTGATGTTCTATTGGAGGGCAACTCTCCTTCCAAGCAACACTCCGTGTAACCTCTGCTTCTCACCACTCTCCCCCCACCAATAGGCCATGGATTCTTCTCAGTACAGGTAAACTGAAAACTTTATTTTATTTAATCTTAAGTATGTATTAATTTTTAAGTTTATTTCTCATATAAAGTAATGATATACAATCTATCTTTGTACTTATTGCCTTAAATACGTGCATTGTCTTTGGTTTGAGAACACATTAATTTTTAATTATAATTTTAATTTAATAATTTACATTATTCCTTATGAAAAAAAATATTTGGTACTCACTGTTTTTGGTACTCATCACTTCTCCTAGAACCAATTGATGACAAGTATTGAGGTACCACTGTATTGGGTTTTGCTGTTATTTAGCAGATCCCTGCTTTGTTGAATAATGCATAATGGGTTTCAGACACTTTGGAAACCAGTTAGTTCTTGATAAGTTCACACAGATCAGGCAATGCAGACTGACTTTGGGGGGGAAGAAGAGAGGCAATTAACTGAAGTACTCTTGCAGAAGTCAGGGCTGGTTAAATGCATATTACAATATCTTATCCCATTATTTCTATACAAAGAAGCAAACAAATTAATAAAATGTGAAGTTCTTTGAGCATTTAGGCCAGGATTCACAAACTTTTCCTTAATGTGGACCATTACATCATCCGCATCAAAAAATTTGATGTTCAAAATAGAATCCGCAATCAGCATATGGTACTTGTGGGCACTGTAGTACATATGGTTTCCCCTATTATATCCATAAGATCCCCAAATTATTATGTTTATTTAATTAAAAGAACTAAAATCTCCTTAGATTTTGGCACATTTTTGGTGTCCATCTCAGAGACTTTCTAGGCTGGAAACTACAAGACATAGGGAAAGAATTACATTGAACGTTAATGATATTATCATTGTTATTTCTTTGAACTAAATACAATTACATTTCATAATTTTTCCCATGTGAATGGGAGGGGAGTTTCTTTTTTTTTAAAATGTTTTATTGATTTTTTGATACCTTAATATTTGGTAAACAGTGTGTTGTCTGGGTTTACATTTAAAAAACATTCACTAACAGTTGGTTTCTATAATCTATAATCCACATAATAACTTTACTTGATTTCCTCTTTTTCCCATAATGTTCTCTTTTACCAACCTTAAATTAATACAATTCTTGTTATTTTGGTAAATAATGATTGAGTATAATTTTTTTCTAATATTTCTACAGATAATAATCACATCAATATAATATTTCTTTTCTATCTAGTCATTCTGGTTGCCTCATCATAGATCCTGCTTACAGTTCTTGTTTACATTTGTTTTTCCCACAATGTTCAAAACATTCTTACTGGTTAAGATTTTCTCAAAGTTAATTACATTTAAATATTAAATCTATTTTTCTCATGTAAGCCATCCCAATACTTTTACCTTTCTTAAGGAATAAATAAGACTAAAAAAGAAAAAAGAAGAATAAGAATAAAGAAAAATAATCCATGGTTCCTATAAACTAATACATATTTATTTCCAAAAATTTTCCGTTCTTTTTTACTATAATTAAAAATATATTTAATCTTTAAATATTCCATTTAATAAATCTAGTCTTCTAGTCTTTTAACTCTTATTCAAACATTTTTAATCCATTGTAATTTTCTTAAAGTCAATCACATTTAAATATCTAAAACATTTCCTTTATATAAGCCATTCCAACTCTTTTATATTACTCATATCAAGAAATAAAATAAGAAGAAAGAAGAAAGTACTATGTTACTTGAGGGCTCTTCCCTCTTAAAATAAAATTCATATCCAAAATCTTTCAATTTCTTTAACCATATTCAAACAGGTGTTTCTTTTTTAAATATTCTCTCTGATAGGTCCCATCGTCTATTTTCTTAATTTTCACTTTAGCCCTTTTTTTTGCCCAGTATCTTTCTTAATCAATATGTTCTGCTGGATCGAAGAATCTTTCCATATTCTTGTAAGCGTTACTGTAGATATAAAAGGTAAGTCAAGTACAATATCTTTGTAAGGGGCATTTGCCCATTCATGTTTGTTGAACATCTTTTTCTTTCTTTTTCTCTCTGTTTCTCTTATCATTTTTTGTCTCTTCAGTTCTAGTGGTTTTCCTGACATCTTTGCAGTCCATTTTGTCCAATCTTTTTTCTTATCCTCAAATTTGTTTTGTGGTGTTAAAGTATAAGTTGTTTTTTCCCAAATCCAGTATTTCTTGTAAATTTTTTCCCACTTGGATTAAATCATACTTCTTTGTTTTGTTAGGCTCCATCTTTAAGTCTCTATCCTCAAATTTGTATTCAGTTATCTGTTTTATCTGCTCCTTCTCTATTGTTTTCTGGGATTTTTTGTTGTTGTAAAGTTACATTGGAGATGAATTGGTTTATATTTTCAAAGTTATTTTGGATTTCTTTGTGGTTTGAAATCATTGTTGTTTGAATTAGTTGCAATATATCATATGTCTCCTCTTGAAAGTTAATTATTTTTTCTTGATAAGTTCTTTCTATAAGTCTCTGATTTTCCATGGTGACCAAAAATCCAAGTTTTCTTTTCTCTGCAAATAGCTTTGGAGTCAGAGTTAAGTAGATACTTGTAATCCAGAAAGTTCAAAAAAGTTTTTTTGTTCCCTGAAGTTTATACGTCTCTCTTTGTCTGCAGCCCAGATTGTTTTCTTTTTTTGTCACAGCTATTCTCTATTGTTAGAGCTTTGAAGGTCACAAGTAGAAATTAGTTTTTTTCCAGATTTTGCCAAGTCCTGTATAAAAGCCATAGCTGTCATAGTCTTTATCCACCACTAGATGTCAGCACCGGTTTATTTTTCAAATTTTCAAAATGAACAATTACCTTTAAAATGAGAATCTTAATCATTCAGCAATTTCAAACTTATCCAAATTTAGGTTTTATAGTCATTTCATTTCATTTCATTCCTCCATAAAAGGTTTAATTGGCCGCTTCCATTAGTAAAAGGGTGGGGCAAATACACTCCTTCACTTTCGGAGGTTTTTTGCTTCTTGGGATTTTTTTTTCTTCAGGAAAGTTGATAAGTAGGATAGAGAAAATTGATGTTCTTACCCAGATTCAAATGCGCTGTTTATAATCAGCTTAAAATAGTGCTTTTGACTTCGGTTGCTTGTAGCTTAGGCTAGACTCTGAAGTTAGGCTAGCCTTTCTCCTGTTGATTTCTGGAAGGCTTCTCCTCGACTGATCGGGTCGACTGCCATCTCTCCGTGGTCCCCGGGACTTACTTCCTTCTTTATCATCTCTTCGGGATGGCTTCTGGCTCATTTAAGGTCCCCCTAACAGGAAGAAATTCAGCCAAAGGGCATGGAGCCCTGAACCCCTTGACTGCTGCGCTACTGTGCAGGACCGGAAGTCCAGGAGGGGAGTTTCTGATTATTTAGCATGTTGATAAATGATGAAGGCACCTATGCACTTTTTTTGTTTTTGCTGAATTTAATCTTTCCAACAATGTTTGAGAGAATTAGCAGTAAGAACCATAAACAATCAGAACTTCTTAAAAATACAGTTCTAGAATGTATTGGCTTTCGTCCCATCTATATGTTGTAAAGAACTACAAAACTACAAAAAACATTTCATGAATAAGGGTCTTGAGCAAACCTTCCCAAAATTCTTTCTTTCTGTTTCACCTTAACTTTAGAAATTGATACCAAATTGAAGGTTAGCTAATGCTAAGAGAAAGAGTCTCACTTTCCCAGAATAAGGTAATTCAAACAAAAGAAGAAAAGAGTATGAAGGACACAACTGTGATCAGGTTTTCATACATAGGGTCATTTTTTCACTACAGACTTTCAGTTTACAGAATACCCTCCCTGCTGAGATATAAATAACTGTAACTCTGCTGGGATTTTGTACATAATTTTATTCCAGAATGCCTTCAGCCTTTCAACTAGTTTAGTTTTAAGAGTTCCCCATGATGCTTAATGATATAATTGGGCCTTAATGATATTACTTGAAATGTTTACTGTAGCTTGTAGTTTGGTTTTTGTTATTGTTGTTTGCAATTGATGTCACTGTATATCCCTTGGAGCCCATTAGAGCAGGGGCAGGGTATAAATATTATAATTAAATACAGAAAGTAAATTTTCAGAATGAGTGTACAACCATTAAAAGCTTTTTTCTTATTATTTGTATCCCTCTACACAACGAAGTGTATTCATCATTTGATTTGCACATGGGTTTTCTTTATTAGGAGGAATTGGATAATACCATTACAATGGAGGATCAGATTTATCTCCTTCTGGAGGCCAAAGTTCAGTGTGAACAAAACCTCACAGCTCAGGTACAAGAAGAAAGAGGTGAGGGTATTTTAGTAATCTAATATTCTTCTTATTCTGACCATGATTTTTAAAATGATTTTAAAATGTAGAAATTGATAGAATGCAAGGAAACATACCCTTATTGTTTGATCTATGGGTTTCTGTGCTGAGAACATGGATGTTTTCATTATCTTCTTGTCTAAAATTCAGGTACAAGGATTGTTTAAAGTCTGCTAATAGCAGCAAATCTGTCTGTCCCAATCATAATATTCTCCTGGCCTGCCTGCAGCACTGATATCAGGTTTTAATTAGGGATGAGCCACTGGACCCTGCACATTTCAAAAATCATTCAAAAGAGATTTGGACCTAGTGTAAACACAACAGCTCTCTGCTGCTCATGAATTTTTCAGGTTATTCTATTCAAGACTGGGAAAAAAATAAGGACTCAGCTGAAAATTAAAAAACCTGATTATAAATCAATCTGAGAAAAATCAAAGAAGGGACCACAGCATAGTTATAACTGCAAAGAGAAAATAGATGGAATGGCAGGCTACTTGGATGCAAAAAAGCATCACCAAAAGAGAGGGAGGGAGGGAGGGATCTAAATGGTTACCTCCCTCTTTCACCAGAGTTACTGGGGTAGGAGAACTCAAGTCTTAGTGGAAATACAAAGAAAAAAAGAAATAGAAAAAGCCACGTTCACTATAACCAGAGATTAAATAAAGCATGAAAGATAAACAAGAAAGAAAAATTAATTTAGATAGATGCCAGGCGGTGAAAGGTCTGATCCTGAATTTTAAAAAAATCAGTGTAATAGCAATAAATAATTTAAAATTTAGAAACATAAGAAAGCAAAAAATTTCATTTAGTAAAAGAGCTTCTCAATTAGTATATTTTTCCTTCCACTCATTTAATTTCCAGATATGGTTCCCCTCTCCACCTCCTTTCCTCTCTGAAGTGATGAAACTGAGAAGACAAAATATGTTTTCTCGTTTATTTTTCTGTCTGTGCTTTATCTTCAGCTATGTGTATCAGTCATGTTGATGCTCCCTCCTCCCCTTCAAACATTGTCTGGGAGATCTGAATGCAGCTGGTTTGTTGGCTGCACTAAGATTACGTTAACTAGGATGGCACTGCCTAGATATAAGACATACGGGTGGCATTCCTAGAAACAGAAATGTGCGGATCGTGGAATGGTGACAAGAACGCAGGAATCTTAACATGTCATTTAATATTTTAGCTATAGCAGTTTGCAGTGTCCTGCAGTCGTTTTTGCTGAAAACCAATGTTTGCTTCCAGTTTTTGGCAAAAATGCCCCACGGTAAACAATGGGTTTGCTTAACGTCTGCAGTTTGCTTAATGACCATAGATTCACTTAATGACCATGATGATTTACTTCACCACCACCACAAAAATAGGTCATAAAATCAAGATGGTCACTTTATGACTGTCACAAACCATAAGGGGAGAATCCATTACAGTTATAAGTTGAGGAATACCGGCAGTTATTTCTTAGTCTTTGAAGATTGGCCTTTGGCCAATCACTTGCTTTCAGCCCAAATCAACTATGTCAGCAAACTGATTTGATTCTTTGCATCCCCCTTGCCTCATCATGTATAGATAAGCCTTGCTGTGAGAACTAAACAAGCACACTGCAAAATACATGGACCCTGCAACTAAGTGGGAAGAATGCTAAAGAACAAGAGCAACAACATCTGGAATGGAATGGAATGGAATGGAATGGAATGGAATAGAATAGAATAGAATAGAACTGGAAGGGACCTTGGAGGTCTTCTAGTCCAGCCCCCCGCTTAAGCAGGAGAACCTATACCATCTCAGACAAGTGACTGTCCAGTCTCTTTTTAAAAACCTCCAGTGGTGGAGCGCCCACGATTTCTGGAGGCAAGTTGTTCCACTGGTTAATTGTCCTCACTGTTAGGAACTTTCTCCTTAATTCCAGGTTGCTTCTCTCTTTAATATACTATGAGCTGTATTTGTCCTAAAGCTGCATTTCGGCAGGTGTGGGAGTAGTGGAAGAATGAATAAATGCCTCTTAAAAAGACAAAGGCATGTCTTGCTGAATTCCTTGTCTTAGTTAATGAAAATGAGTGGAAACTACAAAGATGTTGGAATGTCCCTGAAAAATGTACGTTTATTTCCTTCCAAAGAAAGAGTCCTGTTTTGGGGACTTTGGTCTGAACCCCTGCAGGCATTCTAATCTATTTTCAGAGATGGTATTCTCAGAGCACTGAGCATTCAGTTCTGGCACTGAATGTGTATATCCAGAGATTTAAGTTAAAGCAGTGCTGGATTGTGGCTCTAAAAAATCAGCTCATTCATAAACAGTAGAGTTGACTTTAAGTAGACGGTAACCTTAGCCATCCTATTTCACAGAATGGTTGCACTGATTAAATGATTCTTGGCAAAGTATAGATATTAGAAATAAATAAGAAATGTGGAAAATAAGCAAGATGGCATGTTACTTTCCTTGTAGTGTTTAGATGCAATAGCTTGCTACTATAACAGATAATATGGCTATTCTGTAATAAACATGTACACAGTCAAGTGTGTATCGCAATTATTTACCGATATGAGCTAAAGTGCCTGTGTTTTTGTTCCCCTTTGTTCACAGCTTCAGTTTCTGAAGTGGAAAGTATTCTCTTTCATTCATCAGTAATATTCTCCATCTAATTTGGAGGAAATTATTCTAAAAACATTTTTCATGTGCTTTTAAAATGAAATTCTTCAAGCAGTTCTATTGCTTCTCTTCACAGCTACTTTCTTTCATTTTTTCAGCAGGAGACGAGTGCTTTCCAGAATGGGACGGTCTAATCTGCTGGCCCAGGGGGTCAGTAGGAAAAACATCAGCTGTGCCTTGTCCTTCTTATATCTATGATTTTGATCACCAGGGTATGCTCCTCTTCCTTTTGAATCATTGACCTCACCTGATATCAGGGAGAGGAAAAGGTCATCAAACTAATGGAAATGTTAATTCTTTCTTACAGGTATGGCCTTCCGACATTGTAATTCAAATGGAACATGGGCTTATGTGCACAGTTTAAACCGCACATGGTCTAATTATTCTGAGTGCCTCCGTTTCCTGCAAACAGAAACCAGTGTGCGAAAGGTATGGGCTCTTACTCCAGACAAGGAGAAGAGAATTAAAATGGGCTATTGCAGAAACATTGAGTAAGTAAATACTTCTATGACGCATGATGCAGTTCATAAATACGGGACAAAAAAGATTCAGCTGGTTGTATCTTCTTCTCCCGGTCCCTTGGTCATTTTCTCTTTTGTTACAGAACAGATCTGGCACATGCCGGGAAAAATAAAATAGAAATTAGTTGTCTAATGTACTATTTCCTCAGAAACTTTGCCTTTATGTAGTTCTTTAAAATATAACATCTTACAAATGAATATTGAAATTAGGTTCTGATCACTCAGCAATATTAAATAACAATAGGAATCCATGCTTAGAAATTGTGTGCTGTCTCCAAGGGCTGATCAAGGAAGCACCTTTGCAGTGCTAGCTCGGTGCTCTTTTCCCATGTAAGAAATTAGTAGACTAGCTCTGAACATCACAACATCACAACCGTAGCCGTTGAGTGCATTCCAGCTTCAGTTGGAAGAAATTATTGATTTTTAAGATGAAATAAATTAAAGATGAAGTTGCAGCTAACAATTGTGTACCCGAGTAAAACTGATATTTAGAAGTTCTTCTGCTGTTCTTTCTTCAGAGGAAATTCTTTGAACGTCTCTCTGTCATGTACACGGTGGGATATTCCATTTCCTTCTCCTCTCTGGCTGTGGCTGTTTTCATCATTGGCTACTTCAGGTGAGTGATTTCCCGAGGGATTGCAAGTTAGCAGCAAGCGGAGCTAGACCAAAATGGAAGGAGCAGAGACATATTTTAATTTTTATTTATAAAAAATTATATTTTTTATATTTATTAAAAATATAGGAGAGTTTCATCCAGTTCAGAGTACTAAGAGAAGCTAGTGCTAGTTGTACAATCGAGTAGAGCAGAAAGAAATATTATGTCTTAATAAAAAATAGAAATAGTGAGGTGGGCATCATCTCAAACTTATAATAGTCTAGACAAGCCCAAAGGGGAGATAGATAAGCAGGGGGAAGGGCCATAACCAGTGGAGATGAGATGACTTGGGTGGGATGCACAGGGAGGCTTTCTGAGCTGATTTTGGCTTGCAGGCTACTGATTCATAATCACTGCTTTAAATGAGCCCTAAATCATCCCCCCCCCCCCTTTATCTGCAATTCATGGTCTTCTACTGACACTGACAAATGAAACAGGATAATAAAATTGAGCTTCATGGCTTAGAATTAAAATCTGTATCCAACAGAATATCTTTGATGAAAATTCATTTCCTTCTCTCTCTCTCTCTCTCTCTCTCTCTCTCTCTCTCTCTCTCTCTCTCTCTCTCTCTCTCTCTCTCTCTCTCTCTCTCATACACACACACACACACACACACACACACGGTATCATTTGGAACAGTAAATAAAAATCAGAAAGAAGAAAGGGTACATCAGTGTTTATGAAAATGAAATCCTAGGATTCTGAACAAAAGAAGTCTGAAAAGGATTAAACCTATTCTCAGCTCCTTCCGTAGCTAAAATTTCAGCCGCTCAATGCCGCTTAGCACCAAACTTTTGCAATTACAAACAGTGTGGATTCATCCGATACACTAAACTTGTATTCGTTCTCAATAATAGGTTGTTCAATAAACCATAGTAGATGGGATCACATTTCATTCTAAACTCCAAACCATTATTTACAAACCTCAAGTGAGCCAAAACAAAATAGGTTGAAACTGGACCATTATGGATTATTCAGCAGATTGTTTTTTTCAGAGACGCTGTGCTGTCTGAAAAGACATAAAACTCAGTCCTTCCTCCTTCAATTTACATGTGCAAAACACATCGTTTTACAGCTGAATCATTTTTGGAAGCAATGTGAAATATATAATCCATGGAATAATTCATGGAGAAAATATTTTTTGTGGTAACAAGTATTTTTGATTGGAAAGTAAAAAAGATTATTTGTCTCAAATGATCTTGGGCAAAAATAGTTTCTGCTTTTAAAAGCAGGTTCATTCAACTGTATTATGCACATATCCTTATTAGTTGCCCCTGTTCAAAATTGTCATTTTGTCTTTTTTTTTTGTTAAGATTAATACAGCCACTTCATACCCACAAGACTTTGTGATGCACATTGATCTGGCTCTTTGTTTTAAAAAAAACCCAAATTCAAGAGGAAGACTAAATAATATCTTATAGCTATTTATTAAGATATCAAAATGGAACTACCATGTTCAGAAGTAGTGCACCTTTTAAGCAATAGATGCCAGAGACCAAAAATAAGGGAGAGTTTTAGTTTCACTGCCTCATTGGAAATACATACTAAACAATATGATCCTTCTACATCCCCTTAAAAAGTTTTTTTTCCCTCCCAACTAGGAGGCTCCACTGCACCCGGAATTGTATACATCTGCATTTGTTTGTCTCTTTCATGCTCAGAGCTACCAGCATTTTTATTAAAGATAAAGTTGTTCGTCCTCATTTTGGAGACAAAGACTTTGACTCACTACTCACAAGTGATTTACAAAATATTATACAGACTCCAGTCATGGACAGATCTCAGTATGTAAGTATTACTCCCATCTTGTTTTTCAAGTTCCTCACCCCAGAGTTTCCCTAGCCATGAAACTACTAGTTTCAGAGTCAATCTGATCCATATTCTGATCCATGAACATTTCAGTCCCAAAACTCATTGTTGGTCCTTTAAGTGAGGCATTTCAGCAGACCCAAAATCAGTACCCATTCCTTTCCATCTATCTGCTGAATATTTCTGTGTAAATACGTGCCTTTGTTTAAAGCAATTTGAGATCAATAAAATTGAATGGGAATATCTGAGAGTATAATTTTCAGATTACTTCCCAATTGAAAATACATGGATGGGAGTATAATTAACCAGGATTGGTGAAAGTAGAAGATAATCTTTTCTTGATTACATATTACATAGATTAGAAATGCCATCTGGCCCGATCTGCTGTACCATTTTTTAAAACTCTGGCTTACATGATGGAGCATCTGAAGGAATAGCAAGAGTCTTGGGCCCACCTTTGATTAGGACAATAGCAGAAACCCTTTCTTTTTGTAGGCTATTCTGTCCATCTAATACAAAATCTGATTCTGATATTTCTGTTGACAACACTTTTTGGCAAGTATATGAAGACGAAATTCACAGATCTTGAAATGGATATATCCAATACAGGGTGGTTGTCTGAATTTACACTGTTCAAAAGCCAGACTATGGGGTCTGCTTTGCTTCATTGAGCTATCATGCTATAAAACATTAAGGAGTGCAGTGCTTGTGTTGGGCTATATAGAAAGCCACTTCATGTTGGCCACATTTTTCCCAGATGAATTAGCTTTGTCTGCTTATGTGTGCATTTGTGAACTTCAACTTTGTTCTTTTAGGAAGCTAGTCTCAGAATCTCTCTCTCTCTCTCACACACACACACATACAATATTTATCTTCCAAATATTTTGGACTATATTTCTCACTTTTTTTTAGCTATTTGAGGTTAATGGAAGTTGGTGCAACAGAACTTAGTTCCTCATTATTGCCGCAATGTACCAAGCTGAGCTATCTCAGATAAGCAACATTGGCACCAAAACAATGTTAATTTCAGACAGGCAGCATTCAAACACTTGGCAGTAACTGCATGTGGATGTTTTTCCTATTGAATTCTGTTACTGTCACAAATTTTAAGTATTTCTCAGAAGAAAAAAAAAAGTTGAAAAATATGGTAAGTAGCTCTATTCTTAGTTTTAATGCCTTATATCAGTGATGGCAAACCTTTTACAGACCGAGTGCCCAAACTGCAACCACTTATGCATCGTCAGGTGCCGGGTGGGTGTGGCCCATTGGGTGGGCATGGCTGCAGTGGTAACGGCAGACTGGGTGGGACTAAAAAGTTCAGTCAATCAATTCCAACTTTGCAAGATTGTTTTTTCCCCACGAGAAGTTGAAATTGACTGATTGATTGAACCTTTTTTTTTTTGCACATGGCGGCGGAGGCCTAAAGCGAAAAGGTTTTATAAAACCCAGCTGAAGACCTAGGACTGGGGCGACGCCACGTGTGCCCACAGAGAGGGCTCTGAGTGCCACCTCTGGCACCCGTGCCATAGGTTCGCCACCACTGCCTTATATCTATTTAATTTTTTTTACAAGAAGTTAGTATAGTTAGATTTAATTATTTCATATTATTTAATTAATTAATACAGCTGTTGGGGTTTTTTGTTTTTGATTAATAGGTGTGGTGCAAAATTACTGTGGTGATATTTATTTACTTCTTGGCAACAAACTACTATTGGATCTTGGTTGAAGGTCTCTATCTACACAGCTTAATATTTGTGGCTTTCTTTTCGGATACCAAGTACCTATGGGGTTTTATCTTAATAGGCTGGGGTAAGATACATTGTTTTTCATTCAAGAATTGGATTTCTTTAAAATTGAGACAATATTATATCTACTCTAAGTAGACCTGTTAAGTGTTACAACACTTTAAATGTTTGTATAACCTAGAAAGCTCTTTGATTCAGGAAAAGTCCAATTTCATTAACTGGATACAGCTCTGAATTTGTATGTCATTATTTCTGTTGATTTTCATTTTGTCCGTTTCATGCCATATTTCTTTGATGTGTTTATGTTTTCTCTGGTATAATTTGATTTTAGCACTTTATATGGATTATTCTTGAACTATTATTTTTTCTATTCTGTAAATAAAATGCACATTTTAATTACTTAAAGATCTATATATAAATTAATTTGCTACCATATATGAATTCTTATTTCCAGCAAAAGCAGTATATTCAGAATTGTCCATCAAACTCTTTGGATCAGATCACTCATGTCATAAGGCTGTGACAGGAGCTAAAAGTTCCCAAGTCAGAGAATAGTTGAAACGTAAACATATAACAACTGCTTGGGTTCAAGGCATGATAAATTTCTGAGAGTATAAAGTTCATCTGGATAATTGGAGGATGGAGTTTATTCAGTTTAATTTGTATAGTATAAATTATTGTGCTATAATCCATTGCTCACCAAATCAGACCCAATCAGTATTGCAAAATATAGGCATTTTTCTTAACAAAGTGTGGCTTGGCGTATGGGTCCCAGACACATCCAAAAATAGTTATTAAACTATATTTTTAATGTGACAGGCATTATTACGTTCAAAATGGAACATAATTGTATTAAATCTATTCATGTTAACTCAATTTCAGTATAAATGAAATCAAATTTGGTTTTATCTTGGTCCTACCAGCTGCTTGCTGTATCATACTCTGAAAGGCAGATGGAACCCCCATGCCAGAAAAAGTTATGAACATCTGACCAAGAGCTGTTTCCATTGAAGGGGGAGTTGATCTGGAGTGCATTTATTATTTTAAGGTTACTGTTGCAGGTGCCACTTCTTACAAAAGGGTGTGTGGCAGTTGCTCTCTCCACTGAGTCACAGTTGGCCTTTTTCCCTGGGCAGATTTCATTGGAAGTGATTAACATTGCAACAGATCACTCTCCTCCTCTTCTTCCTGTCCTCTGTACCTTGTGGATAATAAATATCTGTGCTCGGAATGCCAACCTCTTGCAAATGCTGAGTATCAGAAGCACACAGGACTATGCAACTTCTCTGAACAGTGACTTCTTGGAAGTTCTACTCCATTGAGCAGAAGGCACTTTGTTCCCTATGGGGCCTGCTCCATGCAAATTCTTCTGTTCCTTTCCTTTGCCTGAGAAAGGGGGATATTCTATTTTTATTTCATTTCTCAAGAGACATCTAACAGCAAGCAATCCATTTTTCATATTTATAGGTTTCCCAGCTGTCTTTGTAGCGGCCTGGGCAGCAGTCAGAGCAGCAATGGCAGATGCAAGGTAAATGGACATAAAGCAGAGGTTTCCTTAAATCTTTTTTTTCCCAATGGAAGGACAATAGCTATGTTATTGGTCCTTTCCAGGACACTGTGTGGGGAGAAGGGGAGAGAGACAATTGTTGTGAGGGTGAATGTACACAAAAATAAAGGGCTATTGGGAGAAAAATTGCAATGCATATTTCTGGAGAAAATTGATATATTGCAAGCTGAGAAAGGTGCTTTTCTAGTCTTTCTTCTTTTTACCACGAGTCTTCATCAGAGTAACCTTTTACTGGAAGCTGTACATTAAATGCCATGCCAGAGTAAGAAATTGTTATCCCTGCTATGCAGGCATGCACATGTAAGTAGATTTTTCACAGCAACCAATTAATATATTTGCAACTTTCTTGTTGCAAAGTGCATTTGATTTTACTATAGACTCCTTCAGTCTTTGTGCTCTATGGGTCAGACTTTATGTATCCTCTCTGATATTCAAAGTCATCACATTAGAACAGGGTGTCAAACTCGCAACGCGACTTTTTTTCCATTGCCGGCAATGGGGTGGGTGCAGTTTCGGCATGACGCATCCGGCCCGCAGCCGGCAGTTTGACACCCCTGCATTAGAATATCAGAATTAGATGATGCTCTAAGTGAGGGTAATAGTTGTCAGGAAACATCTTTTTTAACAATCCAAGACAAATGATTCCAGGCAGGCTAGAGAGTAAATTGGAACAACAATGACTGCACAGTCATTGTAGAGATTGCAACATTTTGCCACCTACAGTCTCTTAGATAATATTCAATGAATGTGTGAATCATAATCATGAATTTAAAAAAAAGATAAATATATGAGATACTACAGGTCCTGAATAGAGAGATATTTAGGTCTGGCACTCTGGAATGTCTTAAGAAAAAAAAACATGCTTTCTATATATACACACATACTGATTCATGCAGTACATTACTTCATTTTGAATCCCAAAGGTGCTTTTTCTTCAGTTCTGAAGAAGCTTCTTGGATGAGAAGTGAAACGCCTTCAAAGAAAAACAAGAAAGTCCAGTTGCCTCTTGAAAAAGCATCTTTGGGACAACCACGACCTGGATGACTGAGAATCTCCATAGACATTCATTTTGAATCATTTTCTAGTTGATCATTTTTATATCCTAATCACTGTATGGTATTGGTGACCTGGTTAAGGAAGGAGTACATTCATATTTATCCTTATATAGGTCATCTTCTCATTGTTCTTCACCAGGACCAAAACCTTTGGACTGATTTACCTTTCTGGTAAATTTGCAGAGCAGTACAATAGGAGACCAATCTTACAGAGCTTGTCAGGTAAATTTAGGGTGCTAAACAAATACTATTACCAAACTTTATAGTCTGCAGACATTTTACAACAAGGTTGGGCTCCCTCGTTCTTTATAATTGATTCAGGTATATGTTTAGGCAGACATTGTTCAGGGGATTCACATGAAAGTCCTCATTTTGATTGTAGTGCAATGGTTTTTCTATCTCTAGTCATCCACAAAGAACAATAGGTGTGGAGCCAACCCCATGAGTGAGTCAACATGGCTGCTAACCTCTGAATCTGGGATACTCACTGAATGGTCAAAATGGCACATGTTATGCCATGGAAGCCAAGCACAATATACATTTTCTAGAACTACAAGCATCCAGTTAACATTGGCTGATTTCTAATTCTTCCACTTAGATCAACAAATTTTGGTTCTTGTGGACAATAAGACTGTATGCAGATGAATAAGTTGGGGAGGCATGAAAGTACACACTGTCATGATAGATGCTATCAGACTATAAGTATGAGTTGGGATTCATTTCTCTCTCTCTCTCCAGAACATACTGTATTCCAAACCTTCCACAATATGTCAGATTGATTCATTCAGATAGATTTGGATCTAGAGGAAATTAATACCCCAAAATGTATAATTTATAATTAAGCAATTTGAAACCTCAGTGGCAGATCTCTTGGCTTCCCAATCAATTGCAAGATCGTGAAATTTGGCAGAAGAGGTAGAGCTTTTAACATGCCCTAGTCATTGAATGAAAGGAAGAGGACATGGATGGAAATAACCTTAAGAACCGTTGCTGAGGCAAGAGGCAAAAGGGGCTGAAACAATGGGATAACATTTGGAATTAGCTCAGGGAGACACTTCCCAAATTCAGTGAATATAAGGAAGTGGAGGTATAGCACAACAGACATCGCAAGATTGATGTCAGCCCCACTATGTAAGACCACACCAGGAAATGAACTCCACATGATGTCTCAAACTATTTTTTTTATTAAGATGTACCTACATCAACAAAATCTCAAAAATAAGGAGCCTCATAATTGAACTGCATATTCATTCACAAGTTTCCTCCTTGAGATCTAGGCTAAAGCTGCTTTCATGAAAGGTTGCTTTCTTTATACAGTCATTACAGTCAGAAGAATGTTAGAAAACTTGGAACTCTTTCTTTGAAAAAGATTTCATTTCCTCCTAGTTCTGTTTTTCTTTTCTTAACACTGAAATTTTCACTGAAATAAACAAGTTTTCCCCTTATTTTGCCCTAAATCCAGATTGGAGAAAGAATTGTGCAAATGAGACAATTGGACTGGCTATGAAGGTTTATTTATCTTGGGAGTTTCGTAATTTATTTATTTCTTGAAGTCCATACTTGGTTGAAAGTTATACATAGCAATGATCTTCAGATATAGGAGGACTTGCATTTCTTGTTCTTATGGGTTTTAGCTGGTTGATGTTCTGGAGGGAGTCACACCTCAGTTTTCTAAGACTGTTGTAACTTCAGCTTTTTCTACTTTCTTGGCCAAAACATTCTTGAGTGTGTTTTAGTAAAAGCTTTTTCCTCTACTATGGGAAACTGTGTGTGAAAGTGCTATAGTTTCTCTGCTTTAAATTTGAGAGTGGTGATCCCATGGGTGTTCTCTTATGTATTGGTATGTTTGTCCATTGAACTGAAAATAGGTAGTGAAGCAAAGGTTGATGAGTTTCATGAGTTTGGGCATTTAAATCTTAATCTATTTGGTTAGGTTGCTGCAGTAAATTCTTTCTTCCCCCTCTATGAGATGTTCGAGCTTTTTAATGAGTTCTTTAACTATATTATAAGTTGGGGTCCTGGTAATGATAAAATTGGACAAAGTAATATGTTGGGCATCTGTATTTTGGAGCATCCACGGAAGTATGGAAGGACCACTGCTTTTCATTCACCACTGTTCTTTTGTGATTTGATCTTTCTTGGTGAGGTTGTTGAAAGTTTTTTTTAAATTGAGTTGCCCAGTTTCTGTACTTAGTTGGTATTTATTAGGATGTAAGTTTCTTTGTCCCTTATTAGTTCTTTGGCTTGTTGTATGCATTGCACTTTGTCCATGATAACAATGGTTTAGCCTTTGTCTGTTAAAAGGGTGGTGATGGTTTGGTCTTTCTTTAAAGTTTTGAGGGAAGCTCTGTATTTTGTTTTGAAGTGGCTCTTTTTCTTATATTCTTTTGAGTTGCAACATAATTGTCCACCTTATGTTTTTTTGGGTCTCCATGGTAAGTCCTGTAGTTTTGAATGCTGCTTCCAAGGCTGCAAAATATTGTTTGGCATCCTCTGTTTTGTAGATGAAACCTTTCTGGAAGATATTATGTTTTGTGGTGGATAATGGGCTGCTAGTATTTATTTAGTCTAAGATGAGCATCCATTATCATTAGTTGTACCTTTCTTCAGCTGCTTTGCTGAGCTATTTTCCACACAGCTGCAGAGTTGTAACTGACATTGGTGTGCAAATGTAATAACAGTAATTACTATGAATGTAAACAATTTAATTTAGAGATGTGTACAAATAATGTGCACATACACTGTATGCAATCACATCGCACTCATTTGAAGCCATCCAGTCTGGAGCTTCCCAGATTGGTCATGTTCAGCAAGCATGTAAAGGATAATTTTGATAAAGATTACATTTTCTGTAAAACTAAAAAAGCATGCCTGGATAATTAATGAACAGCATAGACACAAAGCTGCAGTGAAGTTGGATTCCTCTTACATTAATAAATTAATAAAGAGGTTAGATGCCATCGTGTAAACCATGTTTGGGTATGAGCTGATTTGCCTTCTCAGGAGAGAGAGGCTTCCTCTCACATAAAAACATGCTTTGATTCATCCTATACATACTAATTGGTGTTCTTGTGCTTTCCCTTTAAACGTCTTCTTATTAAATCTACCACTCAGATCTCAGTGGCTTGTGGCTTGTTTAAGTCCCAATTGCTATTAACTTGTAAGGGATTCTGATAGCAGCAGACTTTAAATATTTCGGAGTGATTTTTCACAAACTGGCAGGTATAAAACATCTGTGGCTTATGCAAAACACTGTGGTCACTTGACATTTCTTTTTCATCCCAGCTTTAAGTCAGCTTCTTATGGCTAAACTCCTGGCTCATATTTTAATGATATCATGCAATTCAAAAACTTGATGAGCTGTGCTAGGATTCATCTGTCGTAAATAGTTTATCTTGACAATCTGATGTCAATTCTTGAAATATTGGTCTGCTGAACTTTATCATCTCGATCTAGATCTTGGGATCTAGGTTCACCAATAGGCTTGGGCTCCTCTTTTCTTCTTTATTTCATGTAATTTCTTAGGAATTTGGGGAGGGGGGCAAGGGAAGGTGAGAACAATTAACTTGATACTATATGCTCTTCCTACTACCTAGGAAGTCTCTACATGTGGAGTTCAGCCTTGAATAGGATATTGAAAGGAAAGCATTTCAGAGTCAAGTACCACTACAAAAAAAGCTTTATTTCTTCTTTGTAATATATCACTGTTAAAAAGAAAGAAAATTGTTCAAGAAATAAATTTACTGTTAATAACTTTAGCCGAATTAGTCAGGACTCTAGCAGCTAAGTATGGCTGTACATGAAGCTTAGGGGATCATCTTTTTGCAGTTCACTAAAATTATTACAGTGATTCAACCTGAAAGCGATTACAGCACAAGTCACTATGTTTAAGTTTTTCCTTTCCAGTATTGGTAGTAGCTGATAAATCAACCATAGCTGATGCACAATACTTTGAGCATCCAAAGCTATCTGAACTTGAAATGTCAACACTGGAGTAAGGAAAATAAATGCATACAATATTCATTTAGGAAACAGAAAGCAAATGCTTACTTGCAAGATGAGGGATAATTGGAACAGAAATTGTGATAATTGTGAAAAAGTTCTTAGAATTCTGCCAGATTAGGAAACAGAATATTGACTGAATGATATGACTGCAAAACAAGCACACACATTTTGGCTGTATTCATAGAAATAAAATGTCTGGATTTTGGCAAATAATAATTCTGCATCACTGCATTGGTCATACTCCATTTCAAGTATGATGTCCAGTTCTGGGCATTGCACTTGAAAAAAATCAGTCAAACTGGAAAAGGTTTTGAGCTGGACAATGAGGACAATCTGAGGACTAGAAAATAAATCCTGAAGAGAGATTGAAAGAATGATGAAGGCTTAGTTTTGGAAAGATAAGTCTGAAAGGTATATAATATTTGTCTTCCAATACTTTAAGAAAGTTGCATAGTTCTATTCTTCTGGAGCATGCAAATGGTGTATTTGTAAGTAAATTTATATTACATTCCTGTAAATCTAG
The DNA here is from genome assembly GCF_001527695.2 of Protobothrops mucrosquamatus. NCBI lineage: Eukaryota > Metazoa > Chordata > Lepidosauria > Squamata > Viperidae > Protobothrops > Protobothrops mucrosquamatus. The sequence goes on along the minus strand of NW_015386601.1, from coordinate 55,166 downwards.
GTGGCTCTGAAGCCAATAAAAGATTTAAGTTAAGAAACAGATCCCTCCTAATGGTCTAACACTAAATGTAGAAGAAAATTCAGTGGAACTGTTTAGGCAGAGGCTAGGCAGTCATGCAGTTTAAGGGATACTCTCCCTGGACTTCTGCACTGAGCAAAAGATTGAATTCACTGCTGTCAATTCTCTGTATGAACTCTGTTGAAATAATGCCCAGCTGCAAACCTGCTCTGTCAGGGAAGATGCAGCCTGGCTGCCCAAACAGTTTCTGAAAGAAAAAAAACATCTACTCAGACTAGTAAAGCCTTATCAAGTTTAAATTTCAGTTTAATGATTTCATTCATCTAATTTCACAGTCTTTACACTAGTTCACCATCCTCACCTAACTTATTTGTCTGATAGATCGAATGTTACAGCAGACTGATGACACTTCAGCCAGCCTAAAAACCTTTGGCTGGTCTCATCCAAGAGCTTCATATAGGTTTTTAAGAATGTGGGACATAGGATAGAATGTCACAGGAACCCACAAAAAGGTTCTATAGAATCTGTTTAAAATGGTCATTAATTCTGCCTTTTGAAACTTTCTCCTAAAGATCAGAGTGAAATAATTGTGTCCTGCCTTCACATATAGCTCACTAATGATGCTACCAATATACTTTAACCAGAGTCATCAAAGATGGTGATAGGTCTTGGAGAGTCTTCAAAACTATCAGAGAAAATCAGGCTATTTTTGGTACCAAGCCTAGATAAAAAATTAGGAGTCCATGTAATTCGCTTCATTAAAAAAGAACCTAGAAGAAGGAACTTGAGATTGGATAATAGTTATAGTCTAGAATTTCTTAAGGTGTAATGGTTAAGATGCTGGCCTAAAAACCAGGAGATTATGAGTTTTAGTCCTACTTTAAGCATGAAAGCCAGCCAAATTCACTCTCACAGCCCATCCTTTCTCACCTCCCAGAGTGGGGAAAATAGGAGGAAGGAGTATTATGTGTGTTAACTGCACTGAGTTACTTATAAAAGTAATAAAGACAGGATTTAAAAATAAATTAATAAATGCCAGTTTTAAAACATCTGGACCATTCCGCATTACAAAACAGCATTTATAGGTCCATTCAGTCAATCTGATTTAGTGAAAGTTACTGGAATTGGTTTGGATAAAAACTGGTTTAATCTTATTTAATCCAAATGTCTTGTTTACATCCCCTGGCCTCCTCAACTGAAACTAATATGACATGTTCTTAAGAATAGCATCAAAGAATTTCTTTAAAGACTCACTACAAAAGGTGCAAATAAGGCAGAATTAAGCACTATGGAAACCAAATCTATTCATTTACTGCACACAAATTATGTAATTGAAGGCAAGTGCATTGTGCATTTCTAGGTAGCTTCCCTATCTAAGGCCCTGATGATTACCCAGGTTTGCTTAGTTTCAGAAAAGGGATTGCATTCTCTGCCCTTAGGCTGATCTAACACCATTATTATCAAGATAAGTAACTACCTGTTGTTAACACTTCTTCCAGTGGAACAGTACTTTAGAAATGTTTTATATGTCTCAGTTCTCACTTTACATCTTTAAGGCTTATCAAAATTACCAAAATGTTATTAGGAGAAAAAGTTAGAATATGTAATTTTCTAAAAAATGTTTTAAAAGAATGAACTCTTCTTGTGATACATTTTTTTCAGGAAGGAAAATGGCATTTAAATCATTTATTGCTCTTAAAAAGATATGTGTGGGAGGATGATTTTGTCATATATCAGGCTGTGCTTGCCTATTCTTTGCAAAGAGCTATTTCTGACAATATTATTTTCTTATGTATGGCTGTGAAGGTTTCAGCAACAAATCTGAAAGGAGCAGCTTAGAGATTCTCACTGCCTCTTGCCTCCTCCTTGAACTTTGCCACTAGGACTGGACCTTAGCATCTCTTTGCCCATCGTTTCCACCTCCACCATCCATAGTTCCTCACCCTAAAGAGGATAAAGTTCTTAGTAAAATGCCACCACCAGCTTTCTGTGTGTGTTTTTTTTTTTTGGTCTCCTATCTGGCACTTTTAAAGGGGGAGGATTTTGCACTCAGGACAGCAGCCAAGCTTTTGTAGAAGGTTTTTCTTTTAAACATTTGTGATGAAAAAAATGGCCACTGCTAATGCTTTGATAGTGACACAATTATGCCCAGTTAAAAAGAGTTAAACAATATCTGTCCCTTCATGATTAAAACCGATTTTTAAATTATTATATCTAGACCTTGTCCTAATTATGTATTTACTTGGGGAGGAGTGAGAAGTAAACTTCTGAAGTGGTAGAAGAGTCAAAGTTGTGTTTATGATCTTATTATGGACAGTTATTAGCTCCATGCTAATTGTGGTTGTTGGGGACATGCTGCATTTTCTTGTAACTCAATTATATGGAAAGGAGTTTTGTTCTTTTATACTACACAGCAATGAGCAGAAAGCAGTTGGTTTCTAGACACCCATCTATCTCATCCTAATTCTGAAGAGAATCCGAGTTTCAAAGAATCTGGGTTGCTAAAGATTCATTTCCTTTATAAGAAATGTGTACCCACCACCTAAAATTAGATTGATAGACTCTGATTTCAGGAAAACCTGAATTTTACCCAAGGAGGAGTTGCACTAAAACTCATAAATATTCAGAGAACTGGAAGGAAGCCAGTTGTTGCACAGTAATACTCTCTCTTTCCTTAGTGTTAATGTTGCTGTAGAAAAGTAATGCTTCTCAGAGTACTGAAATGTCAGACAGCTATTCGCTACAGCTGCTCCCTTTCATTATGTTATAGCAGGACAAGTTGTAGAATCCAAACAGGAATAGAATGCTTTAATCAGCACAAAATAAAACAGCACAAACTAACAAGCAAACTTCCAGGTTCACCAGAATTCTGCCCCCCCCATGTTAAACTCTCTCTCTCATTTCCAGTAGCTTGTTAGGAGGCAGAGATGAACTAGAGGAAATGCTATGAAGCCTTAATGAGGTACACCTGCGTATAAAAAGAGCTCATGTTGCTTGTGTATTGAAAGAGTCTTCATAGAGATCAGTTTCTAGGATGAAGTGGAACTTGTAAGTGGCCCTATAAAATAAAAATAGTGATAGTTCCTATACTGTTGAACATTGGGAATTCTAAGTAATTGAAGCAGATATCACTTTCTCAACTTTAATGGTGTTGGATGCCTTCCACAGCCTTCTAGATTATGCAGCAAGGGCTGTCTTTTGTTGGCTGAGGTTGTAGAGAATTAAACATCACAGGATCTCTAGGTCCAAGTAATGCAGGTCAGTGTAAGCAACAACTTGAACAGGAGCAACTTCAACTGGGATGCCAATATTCAAATTGGGTGGCTTTATTAATGAAACCAGGATGATCACATTTTTACCATCCAACTTCAAATAGTCACCTCATTTCTAAAAGACGTTGACTTATTCACCGTGGCTATTCTAGTCTCACAATCTTTTCCTAGAGATATAGAATCCCCAGCTGTTTTTTCAGATATGTTTTTCTTATTTGTGAAAAAGTAATCTGTAAATCAGGTTTTAAGATCCAAACTATCTGAAGATTATTTTTAATTAGATTTTATCCCACCTTTATGAGTAATTCAAGGCAGTAAACATACTTAATACTCCTTCCTCCTCCTATTTGCCCCACAACAACAATCCTGTGAAGTGACTTGGGCTGAGAGACAGTAACTGACCCAAAGTCACCCAACTGGCTTTCATGATTAAGTCAGGATTAGAACTCTAGTCTCCTGGTTTCTTACCCAGCACCGCTAGACCAAAATGGTTTTCAGTATGCTTAAATAGCCCCTGAATTGAATCTCATAGCCTCCAGAGGTTGAAAATAAGGTGTGGATGATTCCAGTTTTAGCTACAACTTTTAGTACTGAGTGATTAAAAAAATGTATTGATTTTCTATTCTTAAGGCATCTGTACCATATGTTTAACCCTTTCCAATTGCCTTTTGCTGCTGCACTTGCCTTCCAAATGTGCTAGCTAGTCCATAGCTTTAAGATAGACGTAAAAAACCTTAGTGGGTAAAGTTTCAGATGAAAAACAGCTAAGAAGGACAGTACATAATTCCTCACTTCAAGAGGTACTTTACATCAGGAAGTAGCCATTGTTTACCCCATACTTCAGCATCTGACACATTTATTGTTTGCTATGCAGAAGTAGCTGATACTAATTTTAGATCAGTGAGAATTTGTGGTGTCATTTTTTTCAATGAAAAGCTGTTTCCTGATTTTTTTGCTTTATTTCCTCAAATTAGTTCAACATCTCTATAGAAAACATTTATGTGAACTGCATCCTTAGCCAGGCATAAATCTATTTTCTGGATTCATAAAATGCAGTGGTGTATTTCTCAATTGCAACAAGTCCTTTGAAGATGTGATATGCTCCACAGGAATCAATCTAAAGAAGTAAATTCCATTTAAATGGTTTGTTCTTTTTTACCCAGTTCATTTCTGAGTTAGAGTTGATGGCCCTCTTTGAATCTCTTGGAATGTTCAGGACCCAGACCTCTTTGGTGGTCTCCTCTCACAGCTGGCTGGGCAGGCACTGAACATTGGAGTACAGTCAATACCAGAAAACCCCAACAGCAGAATTGAGGCAGAGGACAAAGAGGGAAAGTGGCTTAATGGTTACAATATTTTGCCCTATTGGATATCCAACATAGAAAAGCTTACTGGGCTATTTTAGCAACAACAGGAGGTTTTTTTTAAAAAAAAAATTCCCTTGGACTTTTCACATTCTTTATCTTTCAAGCAAGTGTATTCTAGTTTCGGTTTATAATAGTACATTTTTAATTCTGTTTTAAGCCACACGTAAGCTACTGAATGCCACTTCTCTTTTTATTTTACTAGAGCCAATTCTAATAAGTAAAACGAACAACTAGCCCTAAAAACACATATAAGGTGAATGGGATCAGAATGAAACTGTAAACCCTCCCCCTACACGCACATGTTCCTCCACACATATTTTTTCAGACTTTAGCTGGACATTCCGATATTTGAACCCTCCACCTTCCATCCCAAAACTAGTCCAACTAAGAAAAAGTGTTTATTATTTTACTATTTCTGAAAATTGCACCTTGGTTTTCTTATTTTTTCCAGATTCACAGTAAAGATGGGACTTGACATATATATTTATTCTTCTTCTCCCAGAAATCTGCCTTGGTTTATTACAGTTGAATGAACCCGAAATCCTTTTTAAAATTCTGAAATTTATTCTGTACACTCTCCAGAATGAATCTTAACAGAAAATGAATATACATTGAGACTGTTTATTTTTACTCTGTTTATTAAAAATAGATTTTTGATTTCACAGATGCTGGGAGCTTAATGCTGGAAATATAAAATGGATATATCAAACTCCAATTTTAGTAGCTATTGGGGTAAGATTACTTGTGTGTGTTTGTGTGTGTGTGTGTATTAAACATTGAACATTGTTGTATATATTAGGATCTGCAAAATGCTGGATGGTAGCAAAGAGATATAGAAAATGCAGATCAGTTATGATAACCCTAGTGTTTATCTTTAGACAATTGCAAAATAATGTTATGTATAAAATGAGATTAGCATTTCTACCCTTTTCTAATGACTATGAGAGACCAACAGGGTTTTGACACTATCCCACATCATCTCCATTAGCAGGCAGACAATAATTCTGTGTGGGAACATCTGACTTCCCTTAAAGATAGTTTTCTATGTTCTTACTGTTAAAGAAAGTCTGAAAGTTGAAATTCTTCCTCTTTTTCCAGTCTTTCAAGGGAAAGGAGAAGAGATGGCTTAAAACTAGCTTTATTACAATCAGATCTGTTCCGCAGCTACAGTATTGCTGTTTTCTTTTTTAATCCAGGAGCTTGCTCTCATTTGATAATTCCGTTTCCATACCCCTGGACAGTTTTGTCCCTGTGCAAGAAAGCATTCTGGCTGGCAAAGAGCTGAGCAATCACTTTAATTGATGCTTTCTTTTTTGTTGTACTTTATAGAACAGGAGATGACATTTTATGTCACAATTAGGAGTGAGATGCTGTGACTGCTTTTGATATGTGAGAACAAAACACTCCTTCTCTGGCACACATGCCAAGTTATTGCACTGCTTTTTATTCTTTTGAGCTGCTTGAATTATTTCAACACTGAACTGCACATCCTTTTAAAGCTGCCACTTTAAATTGCCTGTTGAAAGTTAAAATTACATTTCCTCTTTTTTAAAAAGTAAAAGATGCAGTTAACATATGTTGTATTTCTCAAAGTCTTATTCTGTACTTTAAGGTGCAAGGTGCATTGCTTTGTCGGGCATGCACACTGCTGGTGCATCTCTTGGGATGAATCTTGCTTCACCATCACCCCTCTAGGACAACTCGCTGTGGCCAACTTGCGACAGCCAACTTGCCCTGGCTGATTCACCCTGGCCGTTTCATCCCGAGACAACTCACCACGGGATAACTCGAGAGAGGGACAAGTGAATTGCAGCAGGCCTTGTCTTGCTTTATGTTTGAGCCTTCTCAAGTTAGAAGTCCTCAAGGCTGGGGTGAGCTGCAATTCTACTTGTCCCTCTCTTGAGTCATTCCATGTTGAGTTTTGCTGCAGCGAGTTGTCCTGTGGCGAGTTGGCCATGGTGAGTTGTCCCATTCCAACCCCTGTGTGCCAACTCCTGGTCTGGCTCACTTAAGACAGCAGGGTAACTCAACACTGTTGGCATTGCTTTTGTTGCAATTAGTTGCAAATGGAATTGTAAATACACTGGTTTTTCTACCCAGCTCCAATGCAGTGATGCATCATTTATTTTTTCATAATGGAAAAGACTGTTCTAGCTTTGCTCCCTTACAGTTCTCAGTGTGAAGTTCAGAAAAGTGGCATTTTGGCAATTATGAGACCATTTATTATTTAATATAGAGATCAGAGATTTAATAAAGGAATTAGTCTAGGAAGCAGTTAAATAAATGTGGCTGTCACTATCTTGGCCACTTTTATTCAAAATTTTGCTGAGTCATGTATTTTTCAACGAGCTTCTCAGAGCTGTGCAACAGCCGAGATCAAAATTGGAGAGCTTCCTAGATAGGTGGGATACTAATATTGGAAGTGGTTAGATACAGATTCTGGACTTTTTATACTAGTTCAGTTTTGCCACCTGGTCATCTTGACAATATTATGTTCCACATATAAGAAAGTGTTGAAATACATCCTCAAAACATTCGAAAACATACCTCTAAAAGATGATGGAATAAAACAATTCTGTTTTACAGCTGAACTTTGTCCTCTTCCTGAATACTGTGCGGGTGCTGGCCACAAAAATTTGGGAAACAAATGCTGTTGGCTACGATGTCAGAAAGCAATATAGGTATGGTTTATTTTTAGAAGCAGTCTCTACTAGAACTGACTTGGTCAGACAGAATGTTTTTTTTTACTTGTAATGAAGAAGTCTTCTATTTGGAAATATCTTGGTTATCGTTTGCCTGGAGAAAAGCCAAGTTAGACTCCTGAAGGACTGGTTGTATTAAAAGAAAGGCAAAGACAATTTCTCTACTTTCTCACATGGCTGGACTATATATAACAGTGATGGCGAACCTTTTAGAGACTGAGTGCCCAAACTGCAACCTAAACCTCACTTATTTATCTCCAGGTGCCATGTGTGCATGGCCCACTGGGTGGGCGTGGCTATGGTGGTCATGGCAGATTGGGCGGGTGTGGCCAAGGTGGGTGTGGTTACCTCAATGTTGCTCGTGGGAGGGACACCTGTGGGGGGTGGGCAGGGTTGGGGGAGATCCAGGGGGTCTCTGGCAGGTGGGGCGGTAGGCAGGAGGCTCGTCCTGCAGGGTGAGGCGAGGCAGGGTGGGAGTGCCATTGCCATGGGGCAAGGCAAGGGCCGGGGTGGCTGCTGCCTGACACCATCGGCCCCCGCACACAGAGGCCAGCAAGTGCATGCCCGGGAAAAGAAGAGCATGCGAGGCCAGGAGGGATGGGACGGGGGGGAGGGAAACCAGCCGTGCCGGGATGCATCCAGCCATGTTTTGTACACCAAGCTCTGCATGAAATTAAACTAAAAAGAAAGTGCAGATATTTTGTGGAAAAGCTGAATCATTTTTGACTCCTGGCATTGGCTGCAGAATTTGATTTAAATCTAGACATTTCAGTGTTTGACAGACTCCTTTCCGATTCTGGTCTTTCTAAAAATGATTATAGAAGCAGCAGAGTAACACAGTGAAACATATATTCTATAATCAAATTATCTTTCATGTCTTCATCTTCAGGGGTATTTAGCTGTATTTCCACACCAAAATGCAATTATTTCTTAGTAATTCTGCCAATACGTATTGACTCATAAAAGCTTTTCTTGAATATTGGAAACTATTTAGAAAGAGAAGAAAAGGAACACATGTTAACAGGAAGAGAAAGCCAATATTGTCTTCATAGAATTACTAATCTACGACTTAGAAGAACCTAACTTATGTTGGGGTGCTGCTGAATTGATTAATGCCAGGAACATATTGAGGCCAACTGATGTCCTAAGCAGAACCCTTCCATTGCTTCACTGATGAGACATTATGAGTTTGGTGATTTTCTTGCAGACATTTCATTAGCAAACTAAATAATATCAACAGTGCACTGATGATGTTACCTAGTTCAGCAGTCAAACATCTGCAAGGAAACCATCAAGTTCAGAGAGCACCAAGGTCCCCATAATTTAATCATGAGTTACAAATATTTTCTTCTATGGGAGACTTTTGACTCAGTAAGTGCTGAATAAAACTTGAATGTGGCAAGGAAAGAGTTAAGAGCATGATAGCTAGTGGAATAAAACTCTGTGATGCCCACTTCCCTTCTTTCTCTAAGCATGTACTTATTTTGCATAATAATCCAGGACTAATGAAACCACAATTGCAATTTCTGAGAACAAAAGCAGTCTTCTAGGGAATAAACCTTTTTTTTCATCTAGCTCGCCAGGATTTTAGACAATGATCTTTATTAGTCTCCTCTGAAAAATATAGTAATTGAACCTTCTGCATGCAAGGAACCACTTGATTTCTGAATGATGGCCCTTCCTCACCATAATTGCCCAAACAATCTGTATATTCTTTCTTCTTGTTGGCTTATCTAATAGTAATCACATTCAAGCCAGTTTTATATGAAGATTCATGAATGTGTTAGATTCCTGCCAGTTAATGGACTGGCAGTTCTATTATCTGGATTTTCCAGTTGTATTTGATGAATAAAAAGGGATTACTACGCAAAAGAGATGATGACGAAATCTAAAATTTATTGTTACAATACCCTGGCATGCTGTGTCTCTTTTGACCAACTTGAAAGTAAGGATTTTAAATATGTAACTTCACAGATACAGAAACACATATAGATGAGATGCAGACAGATTGTAAATCTATTTCATAATAAGGTTTCCAAATATTTGAAGTCCTCTCATGTAACTGTTAATATCTGTTTGTCAAATCACAATTCACAATCAGATTGAAAACAATAGACCAAGACATTCCTCTCACACACACTCCCTGCACACAAATAGAAATAAAAAGATCAAATTAATATTCACCCAGGATAAGCTGCTGACATGCTATGCTTTTATACAATGTGTTTTTGTAGTTCACCAATCTTTGTAAACTGGGGCTCCCAATTAAAACTAGAAGCCTTTGGGTGTGTTGTTACTTTTTTTTTTTGAGTCTTGCTATCAAGTTAATTAAAGCCAGACATTGCAGGGATGGATGAATAAATATGCTTTACCAAGTTCCATGCTGCAAACCAATTACCCTTTGAGAAAAAAAATGTGAAGCAATGATATAAGCCATATTTAACTATGTTTATCTGATAAAATCAAAGCTAAAGCAAAATAAGCAGCAATGTTCTGAATGGTAAATTGCTACTCTTGTTTCAATTCTGCAACAAAGAGTGTATGTACTGTACAGGAAAAGATAGTCATGAGATTAAAGCAATAGGAAGAATGACAAGCATCATAACAAACAACTCCAGAAATATTCTCTCCAGCATCAAAATGAAGAATAGGAAATCTTTGGTCTGTGGTTTAACCAGGCCAACCTATACAGATTTCTAGGCCTTGAGTGAGATCATCAAATATTCCAGGTAGAGCAGGAGTCCCCAACCCCTGGGCCATGGTCCACTACCAGGCCTTGAGCCTTTCAGAACTGAGCTGCGGAAGTGGGAAGTGCAGGCACTTGCACACTCCATTTGTGTGAGCGGCAGGTGCACCTGCCGGGTGCTCTTGCAAATGAGTTGCAAATGCACCCGCTTGCCCACCATGTACGAGAAACCATCCCCCTCTCTCTCCCCCCTCCCCTCCCCCATTGGTCTGCAAAGCAAAAAAAAAAGTTGGGGACCTCTGAGGTAGAGCTTCCACATGAGTGACTCTGGTTTGTCCAAACTTATACATTCCCCTTTGGCAAGTACCCTTGGAATGTATAAGATTGCAATTTATATCATGTTCACTTGATGCAGCATGTGGCAGTCTCATAATTATAACTTCTCTTAACTTTCTTTCAGAAAACTAGCAAAATCCACTTTAATTCTGATCCTCGTCTTTGGTGTGCATTACATTGTCTTTGTGTGCCTACCTCACACGTTCACTGGGTTAGGCTGGGAGATCCGGATGCACTGTGAACTCTTCTTCAATTCATTCCAGGTCTGGTGCCATGGTACTACCTTATCATTTATGAACCACTCAGATGTTCAGATACAAAACCAGGGCCACATTGCCGTATTGCTTGCTGCAGGGCAAGAGATACCTAATGAATAGGAATTGCGTAATTGAAAAGCAAATAATACTTATATTGTAAGCATGCAATTTAGTCTGCACACATAAGACTAGGAACAGAGATAATTCCAAGGGCTTCTTATTCCTCTTTTCTGTTGAAGATGCTGCATAAAAGAAGCCCCAGCTTTCCCATAATTCTCCAGGCCTGGCCCATTAAGATCACAAGGGCCCACCTCGAGGATGGGGTCTGGAACCCCGAGAGGTGGCATGCTGCGGGTGCTAATAGAAAATCATTTAAATTGGCCAAATTAAGATTCTTTTTAAAGGGGTGTTTTAATAAATTTTTAGGGGGATCAAGGGTGGTTGGGAGGGGGGAGGATCACCTTAGGTCAGGACCAGCCATGTCTGAGGGTTGCGGTGTAGAAAGGGTGGGGGGGGAGGGTGGGGGGTTGAAGGAGGAGGGAGG
>NW_015386601.1:38029-41560 GCF_001527695.2 Protobothrops mucrosquamatus | reverse complement strand
TTTTTCAGCAAGCGGGACTGACCTAGGGTGAATTTTAAATAGGGAATAATTTTTTAAAGATTTTAATAATGACACAGCCATAAATATATTTGGTTTTTAATTGGTTTTATAGGGGAAATGTTTTTTGTGTTGTTTTTAATATGCTGTGAGCCGCCCTGAGTCCCGTGGGGAGAAGGGCGGCATAGAAGTTAGTGAAAAAAAAAAAAAAAAAAAAAAAAGATGTACGATAGCTAGCTTTTGATCTTTCAGTTTGATCACAGGAGTTGGTATGTATTTGTAGCAAAATTGATTGCAGGTCTCAAATCCCATGTCATAAGAAATCTGTTTGCTTCTAAAGCTCCACAATATCCTTCTGTTGTTTTCTTAAATGATTAGCACAAGAAAGCCCTGAAAAAATATTTATTGGTTGAGTTTCTTTTGTAAAAACCTTTTCTATGTATGTGACAATCCAAGATTCTTTAGCAGTATTTGCACTTAAAATCTTTTGCGTTAAAGATGTGAAATAAGCTCTGAACCTATTTTATGAAACAATATAGTCCTTGGAGCAAAGCAAATGAAATGCAGCTTCAGCACAGTAATCATGCCATAACATTTAATGCCTTCCAATCTCTGTTGCATGAATAAAAAATACAACAATCCTGTTCCATCAAATCTGCAAATTGAATTTATTTTGAAATGAAATCTATTTTATAACATTTCAGAATCTCTTCTTCTATTTCCTCTACTCTTTTTTCATTTCATCACCTGATAATTGAAGAACACTGTAAAATTATTTCTAGAATGAAAGAGTGGAATGAAAATACCTCTTACAGATAAAGCTATATTCTTGCTATGGTTTTAAACAACTCTAAGAACTCCTAGTAACACATGGCAAATATTGTACAAATTCTTTCTTAGAAGAATGAGATTATGTGCTTGCATTATACTACAAAATTTATTGAGTTTGGTTTCCCCAGAGCATATATAAAGCCAAAACCAATCTTAGATCTCTCACAAACCCTTTTTATTAATGTTTGATCATTATACATTCAAAAATAAAATAAAACCCACCCAGACAGGTTGATGGGAGTCTATTACCTACACAATGAAAATGTTAAATTTATATTATAAAGCCATTACTAAATTAATCTTAAAACTATTTTTAACACTAACAACAGAACTAACCTTAAAACTCTACTGCTAATAGTAAACATGAACCCTAGCACCAATTTTATCAAACCCTTAATTTAGCATGGCTTTAAACCAAGGGTGTCAAACTTGCGGCATCACATGACATGTTGTGACGTATCACAACTTTTTTCCCATTGCCGGCAATGGGCTGGGCACAGTTTTGGCGTGACACATCTGGCCTGCGGGCCGACAGTTTGACACCTCTGTTTTAAGCCTTGCCAAGCTGTAATATTAATGTAACCATAATAACCCTAGGTTTTGTTAGCATTAGTTTGGCTAACCTTAATCCCAATATTGCTCTAACTATACACAACAAATCTAGCACTAAACCTAAACCAATCAAAACTATTTAATCCTATCCACCTAATCTTAACTCCAACCTACCGTAATCCTTGTTGTTGTTAGTTGCGAAGTTGTGTCCGAACCATCGCGACCCCATGGAAAACGTTCCTCCAGACCTTCCTGTCCTCTACCATCTTCTGGAGTCCATTTAAGCTCACACCTACTGCGTCAGTGACTCCATCCAGCCACCTCACTCTCTGTCGTCCCCTTCTTCTATTGCCCTCAATCTTTCCCAGCATTAGGCTCTTCTCCAGTGAGTCCTTCCTTCTCATTAGGTGGCCAAAGTACTTGAGTTTCAACTTCCAGATCTGGCCTTCTAAAGAGCAGTCAGGGTTGATCTCTTCTAGGATTGACCGGTTTGATCGCTTTGCAGTCCAGGGGTCTCGCAGGAGTCTTCTCCAGCACCATAGTTCAAAGGCCTCAATTCTTTGGCGCTCAACCCTAATGCTAACATTAACCATGAAAACTAATACTAAGCCTTAGTACTAAAACCCAACTGTAACATAACCCTGCTATCGATATTAACAATATTAACCATGAACTTTAACACTCACCCTAGTTATAATTTTCCTATAATTTATACAATAAACCTAATGCCTAATGATACTCATAATTCAGATTCTTTAGTCCTTATAACAATACTAACCTTAACTCTAACCCTAATCCTGTTACAATAAATCTGGCCCATGCTATAGGTATATATTTTATTGTGAAATATATTCATTTAGTTTATGGTTCAAAGTAATGATAATTATGTTCCTTTTTAAATTCTTATTCTCAATTCTTCCAGGGCTTTTTTGTCTCTATCATCTATTGTTACTGTAATGGAGAGGTAAGTTTCTAGTGGGTAATGGGTGTGCAGTTGTTGTTGTTGGTGGTGGTATGTGTGTGTATATTTTCATAGTCGTGCAAAGGGATGCCATGGTTGCCCCTCTGGCTCTCTCAGGCAGGATTCTTATCCTTCCCTCCTCCAACTCCTCATGTTGCACTCTCCCAACAGTCTTTTCTCCTTTATGGAGAAAATTCATGTGTGCCTCTTTATTTCAAGGGAATATGCATTGAAAACCAAGTTTCTTCTCACAGTTACTGTTTTTGAGCCAGGTTTCACCTAATCGGTATTTGTACCTTTGGTTTTTCCTGCCTAAGTCTAAAACCTTACTTTTCTCTACATTAAATTTCATTTTGTTGGATAGGGCCAGTGGTGGGATTCAGCCAGTTTGCACCACTTCGGCAGAACCGGTAGCTAATTTTTTGTTGCCCAGGCCCAGAATGGACTTCTGAAAGTGGCATCCACACAGAGAACCGGTTGTTCACATATTTGAATCCCATCACTGGATAGGGTCCATTGTTCTAATAAGGAAACAACTTGGATCAACCCACAAAATGAAACTGGAAAAAAACAATGTTCAACATTTGCAAAAATGCCTTTTTCTTTCTGATTCTCCACCTCTTATTCAAACTGGGATGGATTTCTTACCTGGTTGAAGGCAATTGGGGAACAAATACCATCTCCTCCAGAGAGGGCAGCAAAAGAACGAAGGCAAAACAAAGCTGGCCCCCTCCTCTTCTGAAAGTTCACCTGGAGAAGAGAACCTTTCTGCTCCCAGATGGTTGCCTAGAATGAAAGTTCCCCAGGTTTTGCTTATCTCTGCCCAGTCTCTAGAGTGGCAGGTTTAGATTTGATCTCTCAGTTCAGAATTCTTGGGATGTTTCCTCCTCCTTCACTGCAGAATATATTAATTTACCTGAAATAAATCTCTTCTTCCCTAGCTGTAGAACAGTAAACAGAAGCAAATATATCATTTGTCCCTGTTGCAATGGTTTCGACGAAGTCACATTCGTCATCTTCAGGCTGGTGTCTTCAGCTTCGTGCTTCTAAGAGTGGTGTGTGATTGCAGCTGTTTCTTCCTTTTAACTGCCAGTGGGGTTGGAGCTGATTGGGTGGGAGCTTGGCTGTGTTCTGATTGGGTGGAGGTGTGTTCTGATTGGTTAAGGAGCCTGGCTGTGCTCTGATTGGCT
>NW_015386601.1:25277-37553 GCF_001527695.2 Protobothrops mucrosquamatus | reverse complement strand
TCTGTTGTTAAAGTGTTCAGTTTTGGCGATAGTTCTGGTCTTTTTAAAGTCAATTTTATGTCCTGTGGCTTTAAGGTGTTGGACCAGGGAAGAAGTTGGTTCCTCTTTTCTGACTGAGTTCTTGTGTTCTTCAATGCGTGCATTTATTCTTCTGTTGGTTTGTCCGATGTATGTGGTGGGGCAGTCGGTGCATGGGATTGAAGAACACAAGAACTCAGTCAGAAAAGAGGAACCAACTTCTTCCCTGGTCCAACACCTTAAAGCCACAGGACATAAAATTGACTTTAAAAAGACCAGAACTATCGCCAAAACTGAACACTTTAACAACAGAATAACAGATTAATGTCAACTGGAACTTTCTCTGCATGAGAGGGAGATTATATGGGTTGCCCTGACTCTTAGCATTTATTTATGATTATATACCCAATGAAATGTTGTCATGGAATGTGATAGCATGGTTTGTAAGTCAGGTACTATTGGATCCTGCTTTACAAAAAAAAATAAGTAATCAAAGGTGAATGATGTCCATCTTAACTGAATGGTCAAGTGTAATAATAAGTGGGAAGCAAAAGTATGCATCAGAATCTTGCTTATGATTCAGCTTTCCCTTTTAATATACTTGGCTAATTATCTCTTCAGATTTATTTTTGGTATAGAAAGGAAGTTGAGAGGTCTGACTAATACATTAAGTATCAGTCATAGTATTTGCACAGAATACAAAAATTTATTATTTTGAAGACTTGTAATTTTTCACAGTCACTAGAACCAGTGTGCACATGTAACTTTTATTCTGGAACATCTCTTGTTTTGCTTAAAATCAATTCAAATCTTATGATAATGGGAATAGAATTGAAACTAATTCTATCACCAAAGCTTGTGCTCTTAATGACTCCTTCTTTTCCCATGATATATGCTGTACTACTGCTGCTCCATATCCTTTTAGCCGTAGTCCCCTACTCACTACCTACTACTTATTTTTAATTATAATATATTTATTATAAGGTTGAACAATGGGCCCTATCCAACAAAATGAGTTTCAAGGTGGAGAAAAGCAAAGATTTACATTTAGGCAGGAAAAATCAAAGGTACAAGTACAGATTAGGTGAGACTTGGCTTAAAAACAATAACTGTGAGAGGGACCTTGGATTCCTAGTGGACAATCACTTGACTATGAGCCAGCAGTGTGCAACAGCAGCCAAAAAAGCTAATACAATCCTGGGTTGTATAAACAGAGGCATAGAATCAAGATCACGCAAAGTATTAGTACCGCTTTATAAAACCCTAGTAAGACCATACCTGGAATACTGCAGCCAATTTTGGTCACCATATCACAAAAATGATGTTCAGAGTTTGGAAAAAATTCAGAGAAGATAATCAAAGGCCTGGAAACTAAAACATACGAAGAACGGCTGCGGGACTTGGGTTTGGCTAGTCTAAAGAAAAGAAGAAATAGGGGAGACATGATATCAGTGTTCTAGTATTTGAGAGGCTGCCACAAAGAAGATGGGGTCATGTTATTCACCAAAGCACCAGAGGGCAGGACAAGAAACAATAGTTGGAAACTGATCAAAGAGAGAAGCAACCTGGAATTAAGGAGAAACTTCCTGACAGTGAGGGCAATTAACCAGTGGAACAGCTTGCCTTCAGAAATCGTGGGCGCTCCATCACTGGAGATTTTTAAGAAGAGGCTAGGCTAGACAGTCACTTGTCTGAGATGGTATAGGTTCTCCTGCTTGAGCAGGGGGCTGGACTAGAAGACCTCCAAGGTCCCTTCCAGCTTCTATTCTATTCTATTCTATTCGTATCCCATCTTTCCTCTACAGACGTGGTCAGTAAATATATACTGTAGGGATAGCCCTCTTCCAATTCATCCACAACAATAACTCTGTGGGATTATTGGCCAAGTGATAGTAACTGATCTAAGATCATCCAGATAATATTTTGGTTGAGGGAAAACCTGAATCTGGATTTCTTTAGTTCCAATTCAATACCTTAAACAGTGTACTACATAGCAAACTATAAATTCCTGTGGAAGAGTATAGTATATTCAGTTATAAATATACTATTAAAGGAAAAGCTTAATTCTAAGTGAAGGTGAGATAAGCTGTTCAAAACATTGGCTTCTTCCTGGCATTTTGATCTGGACATTTTCTATTTCCTTAGGTGCAAGCTGAGCTCAAGAAGACATGGGCTAAATGGAACGTGGCCACAGACTGGAAGAGGACTGTTCCTTGTGGGAATTCTCACTGTGGTTCTGTCCTCACTAACATGACCCAGAGCACCAGCAGCCAGGCTCAGATAGGTGCCAGCTCCCGCATGAGGCTGGTTTCCAGCAAGGCATGCAGGAATGGCACAGGGCAGAACGATGCCCATAT
Organism: Protobothrops mucrosquamatus; assembly: GCF_001527695.2. Classification (NCBI taxonomy): domain Eukaryota; kingdom Metazoa; phylum Chordata; class Lepidosauria; order Squamata; family Viperidae; genus Protobothrops; species Protobothrops mucrosquamatus. The sequence continues at coordinate 35,178 of NW_015386601.1, read as the reverse complement.
ACATTTGCCTGGGTATGTTAGGAGCAACTCTGAACATGAATGCATGCCCCAGTGGGCTCAGGAAGAGGCTGATGAAGAGGAAGAGAAGAGGCTGGATGGCATTTCTCTCAACAAACCTTCTAGACTTCAGAACAATCATGCAAATTTTCTCAAGGTGGAAGCGAACTAAATGGAAATAGAGGCAGCACTTTAGAAACTGGGGTGCAGGCAAAGGATTAAAAAGGTGAAAAGGGGCGTTGTCTTACCTGAATGCCTTTTCTCAGCATGATGATGGAGAATTCACTCCCTCCCTTAGGGTCTGTAGGATCCGTCTGGGCCTGGGTCCCGCTAGATGACAATGCGTGTGTCAGTACCTTGCGACCAAATGAGGCATTGGAAGATGCATATTTATCGATCTTATAGTGATGGACAAAGGACGAGGGTGAAGACCAGACCGCCGCCCTGCAGATCTCCCCTATGGTTGCCCGAGTTGCATAAGCCGCTGAGGTAGCAGCGCCCCGGGTAGAGTGTGCTGTTATATGCCTGGGGACCGGCAAAGATAGACTTTGGTATGCAAGGGCAATGCAGGACTTAATCCATCTACCTATTGTGGATGAGGATACCTTCTGTCCCAAGGACGAAGGTTGAAAGGAGATAAACATTGCCTCAGACCTATGGAAAGCCGAGGTCCGGTTTATGTAACATAGTAGGGCCCTGCGAACGTCATTGGACGGGTTAGGACAGAAGTCTGGTAGAACCATCTCCTGTGATCTGTGGTACAGGGAGTTCACCTTGGGAAGAAAGGAAGGGTCAAGTCGGAGGATAACCCTGTCTGCATGGAACACACACAAGTCTTTGTTGACCGACAGGGCGGCCAGCTCCGAGATCCTTCTGGCTGAGGTGATCACAACTAGGAATGCCACCTTCATGGACAATAGTTTAAGGGAACATGAGTCTATATGTTCAAATGGTGATGAGGCGAGTGCCTGTTGACGTGTGCCTTGGCTGCGATGTTGTCGATAAGTACCAGGACATGTTGTCCCGCTACTATGTCCTTGAATTGTCGTAGGGCCAGGCGAATGGCCCTGAGCTCTAGCCAGTTTATACTGTTCTTTAATTCTTCCTGAGTTCACTGACCTTGGGCCCAGTGTGACTTGAGGTGGGCTCCCCAGCCGAACAGACTGGCGTCCATGGTAAGGGTGATCTTGGCTGGTTCTTTGAATTCTGAGCCCCTCGCCAAGGCTGGGGAGGCCCACCATCGAAGGGAGTTCAACGCCTTTCGCGGAACTCGAACCTTCTGGGTGGAAGCGCTGATGTGTAGTCTTTGGAATGGAAGAAGAAGCCACTGTAGCTCCCGGGCATGGAGACGGGCCCACGGAACGATCTGAACACAGGACACCATCTTCCCCAGAAGTTGTGATAGCGAGACCAAGGTGGCCACCTTGGTTCTCTGGATCCGCTGGATCAGTTTCCAAATGCTGGCCTGTGACAAATAGATCGTACAGCTGCTTGTGTCAATAATTGCTCCTAAGTGTAGGAGCCGGGTTGTGGGGACAGTGTGACTTTTCTGAAAGTTGACGGAGAACCCGTGTTCCTGAAAGGTCCTAACGGCAAGGGTAAGGTCTGATTGAGCTTTCCGGAAGGAGGAGGACTGTATTAATATGTCATCCAAATAGCACTGGACTCTGATGGGCGCCTGTCTCAGGTGGGCGGCCAGTACTGCCAGTACTTTGGTAAACACTCTAGGGGCTGAGGAGAGGCCAAACGGTAAGGCCCTGTATTGGTAGTGTTTGTGGGCATAACTAAACCTGAGGAACTTGCGATGTCCGGGTAGAATGGGGATATGCAAGTAAGCCTCAGTTAAGTCTATAGAAGTAAGAAAGTCCCCTTGTCTAATTCCGGCCAAAATTGACTGCAGAGACTGCATTTTGAACTTCCTGTACTTCAGGAAAAAATTTAGACCTTTTAGGTCCAAGATTGCCCTCCATCCCCCCAAAGCTTTGGGAACAACGAAGAGGTTTGAATAGAATCCCCGTCCCTCCTGGTTCTTAGGAACCAGTTCTATGGCCTGAATCTGTAAAAGGTGAGCTATGGCCTCTGACATGAGGGATGCTTTAGCGTCGTTCGAGGGGATGGAGCAAGGGCGGAAACGATCCGGTGGACTGGACCGAAACTCCAGCATCAGACCCTGAGTGATGGTGTTTAAAACCCATGAGTCCGTGGTGGTGGCTGCCCATGTGTTGGAATAAAGGGACAGCCGTCCTCCTATGGGAGAGGATTTTATTGAATCACTTGCCTCAGTTTGGACGGTTTGTAGAACCGTCCTCCTGTGCCTCGGGAGGGCCTCTTGCCTTGGACCTGCAGACGGTTACCATATGAGGAACGGTCCTGCTGACGCTCCGGTCTCTGGTAAGAGGTGCGGGATGTCTGACCCCAGCCCCAGCTGGGAGCTGTCCAAAAGGACTGCCTACGATAGTAGGTCTGTGCTGACCCGGATCCTGAGCGCTTGTCTCCCTTCCTGGCCATATTAACAAGGGTCTTGCGTTTGTCCTTGCCTTCTATTAGGTAAGGATCAAGGGCCGCACCAAATAAGTGCCTCCCTTTGTAAGGCTTTGTAGCGAGGCGCCACTTGGCCTTTAAGTCCACCCGCCAGTTCTTAAGCCACACGAGTCTACGTGCCGAGATGTCCGCAGCAATGGCCCGCGAAGAATATCTGGCAGTATGAAGGGAGGAATCAGCCAAGTACTGCGATGTGGCCACCAACTTACCCAGGTTTTGGTGAATCCGGACCTGCTCTGGTGGAATCATGTCCTGAAGTTCGCGTAGCCACAGTACTGAGGCTCGAGCAAAGAAGGCCATGGAGGTTGAAGCCTTGACTGCCCAGGCTGACGCCTGATGTGACCTGCGTAAGGCCGCCTCGATCTTTTTGTCCTCTGCCTTAAGGGCCTCAGATGTATCTCCTGGGATGTTTGCATTTGCAAACAGGGAGTTCAAAGGCTCGTCAATTTGGGGAATCTCTAGCAAAGAGGCGAAGGAAGGAACCACATTAAAGAGATTCCTCTCTGTTGACCCCAGACTGGGAATAGAGCCTAGATTCTCCCACTGTTTCTGCACTGTGTTGCTGAAGAACGGAGGACAAGGGACATGTTTCTGTGTTACCACCGGCTCAGCGTAAATTGGATTGGGATCCTTCGATGTAGATGGAGTTGGTGCCTCCTGCTCTGGGATGAGGTTGCCTGTGGTGCAGGTCTTGATTAACAAGGAATTGAAAAGGGAGTGATCAAAAAGACCCACAGGTGGGGCCGGATCTGATGTTGATGCACCCTCATCATCAGATAGAACGAGGCCTGGATGATCGTAGCCTACAGATTCTGGGACAGAAGAAGCCTCCTCTGCTATGTCCAGTGGCTCAGGATGACAGCTGGTTCCCCTAGAGGGTGGGGAAACCTGTGGAAGGTGCTGGGGCCTGGAAGCGGCCATGAACTGTGCCACAGCATGAGCTATCATAGCCTGGAGGCTCTCTGGATCAACGGGCTGGCTCTCGGGGGGACGTAGGCCAGCTTCAGAGTGCGTAAAGGTGGACTGGGCCCCAGCTGAAGTTAATCCCTGTGTAGACACCCCCTGTGTCACTGAGCCTGGCCCCGACAAGTTAACCTGGGACTGCGCTGCCTCCCTAGGAGGAGACCAGGCCCCTGGGGCTAAGTTGGAGTGAGCAGATAGTGGCTCAAAAATTGACCCGCCTGCTGTGCTGGTAATTAATTGTGGATTAATAAACCCTGATCTGGAGGTGTCCCCTTCCAGCGTGGAATGGCGGTTAGAGGGCTCTCTGTCTGACCTGGGCCATTTGGCGGGCTGTTTGCCCTTGGATGAGCTCTTCCCTTGTTTCCTCTTTGCAGGGATCTCTGTTGTTGATGATGATGATGATGATGCCGGGTCAGCCATGATGATTGGCTATCCTCGAGGGCTCTGTTCAGTGTTAGGCGCCCCCCCTCTAGCGCTTTAAACCCACTGAAAGAGCCCAGACAAAGCACTCCAACCCAGGTGAGGGGTGGTGGTGGTGGGGTTTTATTGCTAGGCCATGCGTCCTTGTGTGGATGAGCTTCCCCTCCCCACAGTTGGTGGCGACCGTTGGGGCCTACACCTATACTGGGCCCAGTATGGTTCCAGAGGCCCGGGCCATGTGTTGGCTGGTGACTATGGTGCTGAGCCCTCATTCCAGGAGGAAGCTCCTGAGCTCCTTAAGCAAATGGCCTTGCGGCCTTAGAAGCCTCTCTCTCGGCTTTCTGGCCGAGTGGCTGATTAGAAAGTTAATGTGCTCACTGGTGGTATTTGTCCCGGTCGCCAATCCGCTGCTCCGTCAATCCGATCAGACTCCTCAGTCGATCCGAAGGCAGCTAGTTCTCTCCCCTTCGATCAGCTGAGCCTGTCGCTGAAAATGTGCGTTGGAGATCAGAGGCAGCGTCGTGGAGCGATCTCTCCTCTCCGCCGATCAGCTGAGTGATGTTCCCGCCGAAGCCTCGCCTCGCTCAGAAAAACCGTGCCGACGATTGGAGCAGCTTCGCGGAGCGATTCCTCCTCTCCGCCGATCAGCTGAGAGTCGGGAGCCTCACTTCGCGCCGGAAAGCCACGCCGACGATCAGAACAGCCTCGCGGAACGATTCCTCCTCTCCGCTGAACAGCTGAATGTCGGGAGCCTCACTTCGCGCCGGAAAAGCCACGCCGACGATCGAAATAGCCTCGCGGAGCGATTCCTCCTCTCCGCCGATCAGCTGTGTGTCGAAAGCCTGGCTTAGCGGAGGAAAGCCGCGCCGACGATCTGTAAGTTGAAACTTGGCTCCTGCTCGATGATGTCTCTGGAGAACAAAGGGGCTGTGTAGAGTGACCTAAAAATGTTCCCCTAGGGGGAATTCTGTATGCCTTGTGAGCCTGTTGGCTCGGCTTGAGCAGGCAGCTGCCTGCAAATCTCTAATTAATTCCAATCAGTCAATTGTGAGAAATGGTTAATTTTTAGAATTTTCTCTATTTTAAAATGCGTCTAGGAGCTGAAGACTAAGTCGAAAAACTGGGGAGCACATAGCAGAGCACAGGCATTTATAACCTTCGGACTTAGTCCCAATTGGAGCAGGAAGATTGAGATAACCCATTGGTGAATTCTCTATCCAATCATGCTGGAGAATGGTCATCACATAGAAATGGATGGGCCACCTTTCATGCAGGCAGCTGAGCTCTCCATCTTCTTCCTAGGATAATATTTTCAACTTCATATGAGTTTATTTTGACTCACCTAATCCAGACCCATGGACAGATTTCTCAGCCGGAGGCTTTCTCCAACCGGCAGTGTATCCAAAATCATTTTGAGTGGAGATTATGGTTCTTCAACATCTGAACTCTGATTTCTTCACAACAACTTTTTGTTGCATGATATTCCTGTGTTAGCAAGAAGCAAAGGCACTTATAATGATAACATTTAGATAAAGTTATTTTGAATTAACTGACATTTAAAAAGAACTTACAGAAGCAAAAAGAACCTATATTCATCAGTGATATTCGGTAATAAGTTCTAAATATTAATATAATTTTGACAAAGTCTTTTTCTTTCAAAATGAGTATTAACAAATCCATATATATGTTTATATTATATATAGATTTATGATTTCTACTCATCTTTTGATTTAAAAATGTATTTGAATTATTTTTTCTTAATTGTACTAGTATACTGTATATTTTTCTTCCATGAATGCAAGCTCTTCTCCTTCCCCCTCCATCCTATCAGGTACCCTCATACTTTCCCACAAAGATAGTAGTGTAGACCAGGGGTCCCCAACCCCCAGGCCGCTACCCACTACTGGGCCGTGGTCTGTTTGAAACTGACCTGCAGGAGTGGAGTATCGCGTGTGAGCGCAAGTGGCTGCCATTCTTTCGAGTGGATCTTCACTTGTGAGTGCAAACGCCCTCCGCCTGTGCGATTGGAGCTTCGCACATGAGTGCAAGTGCCCTCTGTTCAAGCACATATGCGTGGTTATCTGCCTCTCATGCAAGTGGAGTACAAATCTCCATTCGCGCAAGCAGAGGACGCTTGTGCTCATGCATACAGAAATGGAGATATGTGAGAACGTCTGCGCCTGCCACTCACATGGCCCTCCTGCGTCAGGTGCTTGCTTGCTGCTTGTGTGAGTGGAGCGTGAAACTCCATTTGTGCAAGTAGTGGTCATATGCGTGCACTGTTCACACAAATGGAGGTCCATGTGCACAGATGCACCTGCCCAGTGCTTTTTTTGAAAAAAAAAAAAAAAAGGTGCCGGAACTCACACATGTCATATAACCCGCCTTGTCTACCCTACAAGGTTCCATCCCAAAAAGGTGCCAGAACTCTGTTCTGGGTGTTCTATGACAAAAAAAGCCCTGTACCTGCCATTCATGTCCCCCCTCCGCACTGGGCCGGGCTGTCAAGCTGGAAAGGTAGACATTTTTAGCCACAAAGAGATATAATGTGAAATTATTGATACTGTTCTCTTTTCACAGTCTTTGTTTAGTCCTTAGCAAACTCACCTTACTATTCAAGGGGCAAAATATTTATTTGCAGTCCAGCATTCCACTGAAGTATGCCAGCTAATGTACAATATACTAAAAACAATGCAACATACAATCAAATAACATCCAGATGATCCTGTCTTGGTTAGCCTTTATTAAAGCCTTAGCTTGGCTTGGCTTTTCCCTGAGGCCAAATTGTAAACTGAACCTGGTGTGGATGACATTTTGACTGTATGACAGTCTCAAAGGCCTCAATTACACTGCAGTACTTTTTTAAAAAAAAACTGATATATTGTGTTTTCCATTTTTGTGTTATGAGGTACCTAGTACCACCAAGTTGAGTTGGGTGGCCTGACAAATTTTATAAATAATATAACACGACTAGAAAATACAAATTGGAATATAGACCCCAAGTGGCAATTAATGTAGAAATGATAAAACCAGCAAATTCTGCAAAATATTTTTTTTACAAAGTTCATTTTGAATATTATTAGTCAGTTAAAAAGCTATAGTGGCATAATAAAGGCTCTTTTTTTTCTTTCAGAATGTAATTCCAAGTATACTTCCGGTTACTAATGCCTTTGATTTTTTTTAAATAGGCAGACATTTTAAACTTATTTATTTCTCAAAATCTAAAATTCATTGCCACTGTAACTTCAATCGAATGGTTATAAGTTGAGGACTACCTGTATGAATTCTTTTGCCCTATATAAAGTTAGGTCTTGCTTTCAGAGAAACATTATACAGGAATGGCCTCATAAGATTTCAATGACTTCATTCAAAATATACAACCATTTGTGTGTAATGGTACAGGATTTCCTGCTTCAGCAGAGGGTTGGACTAGAAGACCTCCCTTCCAACTCTGTAATCTGTTATTAAACGTATCAAAGTTACTCAGAATAAACTTTAACTCTAATGTGGGCCGGGTCCCCTGGCACCAGAGGTTTAATCTTTTGAGCTTTCAGATTCGTGCTGGAGCCCATCCTCAGGGAAGTTCTCTAGCAGAGTGTGTGCTTTGGGCTATTCTCTGTGTTGTATTTATATGATGCCTGTTGTGTGTGTGGTTTTTTAAGGTGTTGATTGGGGTGTTAATGGCTAGCTATTAAGTCATTGGCTGTTGTTTCCTTGTGCTCCCAAGCCCTCACCTCCTAAGTACTTGATAAGCTGGTGGTAAATCAGCACTCCTGTTAACTAATGAGAGGCCAAGCTTCAATCACTTTCCTAGCTATTTTTGTGCCTGCTCATCCAACAATCTTAGTAGCTGCAAAATTGAATGTATGTCCTTGTTCATTGCAATGTGAGGCTATCAATGAGTTAGGGCAGGGGTAGGCAATCTTGGTACATGACACCATCTTCCCCAGGAGCTGGGAGAGCATGACCAGTGGAACTGTTTGTTCCCTGTGTACCTTTAGCGCTTGGGACCATATGCTGTCGCGTCGCTCCTGTGACAGTTAAACCTGACCCCTGAGTATGTCTATAATGGCGCCCAGGTGTAAGAGATGGGTGGATGGGTTGGTCTGACTTTTTTGAAAGTTGACCGAAAAACCGTGTTCCTGGAGGACCCTGATTGTTAGTGCTAGGTCCGATTGGGCGACCTGAGGAGAGGGAGACTGGATGAGAATGTCATCCAGGTAGCACTGGATGTGCACCGGTATTGTTTGTAGGTATGCGGCCAGCACTGCTAGGACCTTGGTGAAGACCCTTGGGGCTGACGAGAGCCCGAACGGGAGAGCCCTGTACTGGTAATGGTGTCCCACATAGCAGAACCTAAGGAATCGGTGGTGTCTGGGAGCGATGGAAATGTGGAGGTACACTTCCATGAGGACTATGGACGCTGGGAGTTGAAGTCCACGAGTCATAAAAGAGCCAAGGTTGCTTACCCCTGAGTTCGGGTCTCCAGTATGAATCCGAAAGCTCAGAAGGCTAAACCTCTGGTCCCAGTGGCTGACTCAGACTGGATCTTGCAACATTATCCTGGGACACGTGTATTTGCCTTCATTCATAAAACTTTAGCTCTATTCACAGAAATCTTACACTCAAGAATTACAGAATTGAAACAATCTTTTGACACCTTCTTAACCAATGTAAGCTAAAGTAAATATTTGGCAACACATTTTACCTCTGAGAATATAAGATGCCAACAAGGAACTGGAAAAATCTGGGGGAACAATAGGAGAACAACAGTTACTTAATCCTTCCTCTGCTTGCTGCTTCTCCATACCTCTTGAATTGCCAACTTTACTTTTTGAATGATCCCAAAAGAGGTGCAGGGGAAAGCAATAGTGAAGCAAAAACTGATTTCCTGTTTACAAGTTCTCTCTTTTATGTTACCTTCTCACTCAGCTGCCTTTTATTTCATATTTGTCCCATATATTTTTGGTGGGGTGATGCCAAACAATACAAATAATGATAACATATAATATTTAAATCAATGCTATTTAAAAAATATTTGACATTGCATGTTTAAATTGGTCACTTGTTTCTCTGAGGTTTATTTATTTATTTATTTTAGAATCGGAGAACTAAATAGCCTTGCCATATTGCTACTGATAAATGCATTAAAATGATGAAATATTGTCAAATGGTGTGTACAATACATAAATCGTTGCGCTTTTTAAGTTTTCCTTCTTGTCTAATTAAAGTACTGAGTGGTGGTGTGCTGCTTACCAGCACCTCTGAAATCTTGACAAGTGATTGGTTCCTGAAAGTTCAGTACTAAAGGTGTCCAGATCTAACTGGAGAATGTTGGCTAACAAATAAAAAATTAATTCTATTCTCATGAGAGATTGATTCTTTGGAATAATCTTTGTTGTAAAATTATGGGTTACCCTTAATTAGCTAATCAGTTAGTCAATTTTAAACATATAACTTGCTTTAGAAGAATTGCAAAAATTATTTGCCCCAAACAGCTATTTGACCTGGGTTTTATTATGATTTTGAATGTTTTAGAGTAGGGGTGTCAAACTGCCAGCCCGCGGGCTGGACACATCATCTGGAAGCTGCGCCCACTCCATTGCTGGCAATGGCAAAACCGTTCTGATACGTTGCGCGATGTCACGTGACGTCATGAGTTTGACATGTCTGTTTTAGAGAAATATTTTTTAGAAGTTACAAAAATGTTTTTATTAACAATTACCTCAATGGATGGATCTGAATGTAAGTTTTTAAAAGGTTGGTTCTTGTATTGGGAATGTACATTACATTAGTACATATGTTTGGTCATGCTCCTTCATAATCTCTCATTGACTGAATACTCTTACTAGAAGGAAGTTAAGATTTAAAATATTTTAAACTGTATCCCAAAATTTTGGAATTTGATTATTTTTAAAGAAGTTTAGATTAACCTATTTGTATTCGAATCAAAAAAGATTATTTATTTTATTTATTTATT
>NW_015386601.1:15334-25177 GCF_001527695.2 Protobothrops mucrosquamatus | reverse complement strand
TGAGTACATTATCATGTACTCTTAGAAAGACATTTGCATACAAAACACCAGAATCAACTATTTTTTATTCATTTATTTGTACTCATATTTTATTTTATTTTAATTATATTAATCCAGTAAAATAAAAAGGTCTCTCTTCTCATGATTTCCTATGTTTGTATGACCATCAATCCCAACCATAGTCTAAATTGATCCACCAATAGCATCAAATTATACATTAAAGTCTTTGAGCACTGCTGAAATAAAAGATTTGTTGTCTTTACATTCAGATTGTGGGAAGTCAGCCGCCCCAGAGAAGGAAATATTAAAAGGGCAGGAAAATATATTTCCTCAAGGATCTTAAAGAAGCAGAAAAACATGCCAAGTTTTTCTTAATAACCCTAGGTCTCCCTCCCCCAAGCAGAAACCAGCTCTATAGAAATGCAGATGCAGACCATTCAGGAAAGTTGGAGCTAGAAGCTTAGAAAGACAAAGACACCTAAAATCTACATATCCCACCCAAAGTCTAAGATAGGACATAATAGGATTAACTCACAGATGCCAAAGGAACACAGGTCAAAATACATGACACAGGAAATACAAAGTCTCAAAGAGGAACAGGAAATAACCTCCAAACAAAAGGCTCCAGGGGGTATAAAAACCCACTCCCTATATGTGCTCAGCCCTTTTTTTCCTCTTTCCTGCCAGAACCACCTTTCTGTCTGGCTCTCCTCTTCAATAAACTGCAACCTTCTTTCTAAAGCAGTCACCATGTTGTTTATCCCCGGCTTGGACTGAACCAGGATGAAGACTTTTCTTTCAACAAGATATTTCCCAACCTCAAAAGTAGCAGGCAATTCAAAGAGATAGAATAACACTGAATTTCTTAAAATTACAAAAACAAAACCCCAAAACAACCCTTAATTAATATTTTCTGTGTAATGCTTTATGCTTCATCAATTCTGAGCCAAATAATAAGAGCAGATGCAGCCAATGATTCCCTTCTGTGCACAGTTACCTGGGAAACTACCTTGTCCTAGAAGGACAATGTGAAATAGTTCAACTCATCCAGAGGGCAATGGTTAGGGAAAATTGCAAATCTAAGTTGCTGAAATTTATACTGTGAGTCAGGTAATGTTGTACTGGAGTACTGCTCCTTGTCTCAATATCAAGTATAAGCAGGTCAGCCATTTTAGCAAACAAGCTTGTACTTTATTGAAGATTTCGGAAGGGCTTTGAGCGGTAGCATTAGGATTTATTTAAATTGCAATTTTAATATAATTATTCTTATTAATCAGGATCTTTAAATACTAACTCAATGCATACAGATTAAGCTTGCATCTGCAGTCTGTGCCTTGCCTGCTTTAATTCTAGAATGTGGAGATTTATTTGCATCCTTTCTATTTTAATCAGAAAGCTAAGAATTTATTTAAAAGTGCCCAGAGATGCTTATAACCCACCCTCCCCAGCACCAAAAACCAAACACTATCTTAAGCCCCTTCACTGGGCATTGCCAAGGAGCTGCTTTTTCCAAATCTTGATGTATGTGCAACAGTCATCCATCTATAAAAATTTCCTCTGTCTTGTCCCTGTTGTTGGTTAGCACACATTTTTGTTTGTTTGTTTGGCTTTTATTATTCCTAATTTCCAAGTCCAATGAAGCTGTAACAAAGCTGAAAAATACTCCCCTTGACTTATGCTTCATAGCAAACTGTCAACAATGGACTGACAGCAGAACTGTTATTAATAATCATATCTGAAGAACCAGAGGAAAAACCATTTAAAAAAAAACACCTGTGAGAGGAAGCAGATAAATTGGCCAAGCAGCTACGAATATTGCTTCTATTATTTAGAAGTGCACTGAAGCTACTGCTAATAAAATACTGCAACAAAGTCTATCAAGAAAGATCTAGAGGATTCATCTTTCTGCAGGTCTTAATATTCCTCTGGAAATATACACAGTTTCCACAGCATTGGATACATTATCTCTGCCCACCAAATTGTTTCTTTTATGGTGCAATATAGAGGAAGAGTCACCTGGTGTCTTATTTATTTCTATTTTCTGTTGTTACAAAAGGATTAACCAAAGGCCATTCTTTTGGGATTGTCCACATTAATTACTCATAGCAGTTTTTCCAGAGGTCCCCCGGAAACTTTTTCATATGTTGATAGGTTGTCACTAAGTCCTTTATCCTTCCCCACGCCCTTGCTTTCTTGTTCATGTCTCCCTGTTTCTCTAGTCTATTTGCTTTTAACTGCTTTTGTCCTGTTTTGGCAGCTAAAGTTCAGCAAACATCAGACATGAAGACCAGCTAGAAAGCATTATATTGAATGATGATATATGATATTATAATATAATATAATGTAATAGTATAGTATAGTATAGTATAGTATAGTATAGTATAGTATAGTATAGTATAGTATAGTATAGTATAGTATAGTATAGTATAGTATAGTATAGAACAGAGCAGTTCAAAATTCCCAGTAAGTCGTAATAAATGAGAAAAGAAAACTGTTGAAAACCTCCATTGTTTATCCTCAGCCACAACATTTTTTTTCCTGTCTATCCTATACATTTGGAAAGAATCTGTTGAATGTGAGCCAAAAATGGACCCCATTTGCCCCTCTCCCAACATACCCCTTCTACTTTCTCTATGCCTAAATGGAATTGTTATATTCAAATTGAATTCTGAATTAAACTTAACAACAGAGAAGCTGAGTGAAAGGGTGTGATTCACAATGCACTGCAAGTCTGTTTTCAAACTGAAAGACTCTAATAGGCAGCAATGTGAAATATCTACCTAGCCACCATCCTTAACAAGTACAGTATATTGTTTTCATTTTGCATACATTTTTATGAGGAGATCCACACAACACAAATGTTCACCATTTCACAATATGGATTTCAAGTATTTTCAAATCTTCTTTAAGAACAATCTAATTTATTGGAAGGGACATACAGTAGCAGGTTATTCTATTGCTCCAATGGGAATAGACACATATGTACCTATGTAAAGGAGTACACCTGAGGTCAAAATTTTCAGGTGCCATACACAGTGCCTCAACTACCAAATAGAATACTTGATTAGGGACTGTTCACAATTTGATCCATATGTTTTTTTAAAATATATTCTTCACAATGTCTAATATGAATAATATTGAATCCTTATGCATATTTTCCTTTCAGCTCCTATTCATCTGGGCATGTATAGGAAAATCTTGATTCTTTGGATCTCTAAGACTAGATTACAGATACAAGGGACAGCTTTTAATCTGGACTTCATCTCCAAACAAGGAGCAAAATCTGTTGCTTCCCAAGCTGTCCAGACAGCTGGCGGTTGTCCATTCAGATGGACTAACTCTGGTTGAAGAAGATTCAGGGCTGTCTTGCAAAAACCTCTTAAGAGTTGGCTAAACAAGGCTGGGTTGTCAGCTGATGATTATTTTTCAAATCTCAGGTCTAGGTCAATCAAAGCCTGGCTTGTGACATCAGGGACTCCTTCTAACCCCATTGGCTGGAGCTTGCCATGGCAACCTTCAACAAACTTGGTGAATCTTGGTGTTGGAAGGCTCTGCTCAAAATTCCTGGAAAGTGACTGAATTGAATGTTGGCACTCTGGATATCCTAAGGATCTCTCTCATTTGGGCATTTCAGAAGGAAAAAACAGTTCCCATTAGGCAGAATTAGGGGTGAGATGAGAAAAGTGGGGTTCAACCCCAGACCACAGAGGTGCTCATACCTGTATTTGGTTTGAGCAAGCAAAGTAAATTGACAACCAAGTAAAGGAACCACCCAAACAAATTTATTATTCAGAAGCAATTGTGCCAAGGGACCAAGACATTTTTTTCTGTGACTGCAAGCAAACTGAGTTCAAGTCACGCCTTAGGCATGAAAGCTGGCTGGATTTCTTTGGGTCCAGCAGTTGGAGACTGTGTGTTCAAGTCCCACCTTAGGTATGAAAGGCAGTTGGGTGTCTTTGACCAGTGAGCAGGAGTCAGTGAGTTCTAGTCCCACCTTAGGCATGAAAGCTGGTTTGGTGAGTTTGCACTAATCACCATGCATTCAAATTGTGATCACGTGACCATGGGGATGCTGCAGTATATTCGCCATAAACAAAAACCCATTCATCCATTCCCTCGTAGTCCCAATGTTTACAAACTATTAAGTTGCCATCTCCACTGAAAAGTTTCAGGTCTTCTGCCTTGATGTAATGTGCAGGAAAAATACTGTGGATTTTAGCACATGGTGCAAAAACACACACTTTGTTTTAACAAAAAATCGTTTGACACACAGACCCATACTCTAGTTTAGAGGTGGGAAAGTTTCTCCAATGGCCAAAAATCTCCCCTTGGTTGGGATTTTTCCTGTTCTAATTGTGTTATTTTCACAGGGAAACAATTCAAAATATGATTGCATTGCTGTAGCTGATATAATATCATCTGTTCTATCACTTCCTAAACCATCTACCTCATTATGCAGTATTGTGCAGATCAAACCAATACATGTATGTTTCTTGGCAACCAAAATGGACAATCCTGAGAAATCAGCCCAGTATTCTTTTGGTCAGGGAAACAAGGGCTGGTACTGATCTCTCAAGCACTGAACATCTAGCTTGCCAGGGATAATACTGTAGCTTGTGATCTTCTGACTCCCTTCAGGCACTTCTGGAGAGAAATATGTTGAGTTTAACCTCTGCAAGGCTTAATACGTTTATTTTATTTTAAAAGAATGCCCATAGCAGGAAGAAACCAAGCTGAATATTTTGACTCTGAGCTCTCCAATGATAACTTCACCGGTTGTGTCCCGTAGTGATCCTTTGAGTACAAAAAAGTGCTGCTCAGAGAAAAACAAATTCTAATTTATGGATTAAGGTAGAAGATGGGACATTCCTTCCATATCAATCCAAGCTGGAAATAAGGAAGCAGACTGAGACTCGCTTTTGTAACTGCAATGATGCTATGGGGTTCTTTGGGGATCTGACAAAGAACAGATATCTATTGGTTCATTAATGCTGCATATCTTTATAGTCATCTGATATAAGTAAATCTTGTAAAAGCAGTACTATCACTTTCTGGTGGCCTCTTTCCACAAAGCAGGATTTGCAATAAAATGGATCTACATACAGGGTAAACTCTATAATACTTCCCCATACTTTTGTGAGTGGAATGCTAATTGTGATAGAGAACAATTATTTGCTGCTGCTTCAAGCCGATAAGCAGCTGTTATAAATTAAAAAAATACAGTTTTTCAGCCATAACCAACATCTAGAACCTAATGAGATAGTTGCCAATTTAGATATATTTAAAAAACAGCTCAAACCACGGATGCAGAATCTGTAGCCCCACCTCAATATCAGTGAAAACATGTGTCAGGATTACTGGTTAGACCTTGGCAGGATTTCCTGGACACTCCACCTGGCAAGACTGTGACAATCAGATACAAGGTTAAATAATATACTGTGCCAGCCATCACAAGTGCAAATCAGACACAGATAAGAGGTCTTCATAGGGCAGTGGTGGCGAACCTATGGCACGGGTGCCAGAGGCGGCATTCAGAGCCCTCTCTGTGGGCATGCACGCCATCACCCCAGTCCTAGGCCTTCAGCTAGGTTTTATAAAACCTTTTCACTTTAGGCCTCCACCACCATGTACAAAAAAAAAAGGTTCAATCAATCAGTCAATTTCAACTTCTCGTGGGAAAAAAAAAGATCTTGCAAAGTTGGAATTGATTAAACTTTTTAGTCCCACCCAGTCTGTTGTTACCACCGCAGCCACACCCACCCAATGGGCCACGCCCACCCGGCACCTGACGATGCATAAGTGGGTTTTGGGTTGCAGTTTGGGCACTCGGTCTCTAAAAGGTTCGCCATCACTGTCATAGGGGCTATAAATTTTACCACAGCACAGGAATGGAAAAACTCAGGAAAGCTCAGGAAAAACAACATGCTTACTTCAGAAGATGAAGTTCCATACAGACAAATTCAAGATCCAGGAATCAAAGTTGAGCATAATGGTGTACCACTCCAAAGGTCAGTCAAGGTATTGGATGGAAGCAGCACCCTTTCAGGAAGTCAGGTCCAAGGTTGGAAAGTTGTTCATCACCAGAAGGTTGCTGATTCAGGCATGCCTGAGTCATGCTTTTCTTCTGAGGAGCCTTTCTGCATACACAAGGGCAGAGGATCTTTACCTGCTCAGGCTCTTGGTCAAGTGACTTAGCTTCCTGCTGGCTGATTATTTACCTTCCAACAGAGCTCATTCTGCTGATGTCTGAGAGAGCTTGCTGGTCCATGATTGCAAGGTCAGGCTCTATCAACTTCCGATGCCCTACCATTCTGTTGGAGGGGGATGCATGCTTTCACTTCTGCTGTAACCACATCGGAATTAGGGAGAGGAATTGTCTTGGGAGATCAAATGGACTCCCTCTCAGCCAGTTCCAGTCTGACTCCAAGGTTGCTGTGCCCTGAGGATGACCCGTTATCAAGTCTGTACCTCAGAGCTCTCAAAACAACCTTGCGGCACTGTATTGGCTGCCGGTGGACTGGTTGGGTTTTGGAATGGGAAGAATAGCTTGGGGCTTTGCGCAGGATCGTTAGATTCCCCGTCTTTAGTGCAGCCACTTTCTCTCAGTAAAAGTTCTTTTGATTAACCTCATGGAGTCAAGAGTCATGCTTTTCTGAGAGAATCAGCTGGGGCAGGTCCTTGCATCCTGCTTCTCTGATTCTGAGTCTGACTGACCCGATGGTCCAAAACAAACAAGACTCTTAATTGCCTACTAGGAAGTGAGGACAATTAACCAGTGGAACAGCTTGCTGTCAGAAGTTGTAGGTGCTTCATCACTGGAGGTTTTTAAGAAGAGGCTAGACAGTCACTTGTCTGAAATGGTATAGGATGTCCTACTTGAGCAAGGGGTTGGACTAGAAGACCTCCAAGGTCCCTTCCAGCTCTACTCTGATTGAAGTAGCCACTAAAAGAGTTGATTGCCCACTATCAACAGGAAGATGCACTTCCTTTTTAAAAACCCTTTGTAATTCTGGAGATTCTTTCTCCTATCCCTCCCACTGTTTAATGGACTTTTGTCCTGAGGTTCTTATCTCTTGAAACTGGGCAGTCACTGGGGAGTTGACCAAATGGGCATTTCTGTGCTGAAAATGGCTTTCAATATACCTCCCATATTGTGCCCAAACCTTGGAAACCAATTTAAAAGGAAACAAAAAGTAAATGGTTTATTAAATGTATTTTTCTAAAAGTGTGTGTTGTTATACTCCAAACAATATAGAGGGCTTATGAACTGTGAATTATCATTACTGGGTGTGTTTTAATCTACAAATGACATCAGCTTAGCTGTGGCTCCTTGGATTCTTCAAGAAAAGACTGAACAGCATATTATGTCATTATTCTTGCTAGTCTCCTAAAACAGGGGTATGCAGTTAATCTGCAGCTTCTGGAGGTCTTAGGTACAGCTAACTTTCCACCAACGTGGTTCTCAATTTGTCCAATTTCCATAGAAACCTTTTTATTTTCATCTGACAATAACTGATGATCTTATTATCAATTATTCATTTAATGACATGACAATGCAAAATAGTCACCTTGAACATTATAATGCAGCTAGATAAGTTGAAAATACTGTAGAAGTACATTTTAGTCCAACAAAATTAAACCAAAACAGGAAAGCCTAAATAAAGGCAGAAAGCCGATTTGGTATAGTGGTTAAGGCATTAGGCTACAAACCAGGAGATGGTGAGTTCTAGTCCCACCTTGGGCATAAAGGCAATCTTAGGCCAGTCATTCTCTCTCAATCCTAGGAAGGAAGCAATGGGTAATCACCTGCAAAATCTTGCCAAGAAAACTGCAGGGACTAGCTTAGGTAATCACCAGGAGTCGACACTGTCTTGAGAGCACAAAAATAATTAAGTAAAGGCAATATTTCTCCAGGAGTCTTATGCACATGAGAGAGAGAGAGAGAGAGAGAGAGAGAGAGAGACTAATAAGAGAGCCAGCTTGGTTTAGTGGTTAAGGCACCAGACTAAAAAAAAGCAGGAGATGGTGAGTTCTAGTCTTACCTAGGCATGACAGCTGGTTGGGTGAGTTTGGACCAGTCACTCTCTTTCAGCCCAACCCACCTCACAGGATTGTTGTTGTGGAGATAATAGGAAGAGGAAGGAATATTATGTATATTAACCACCATGAATTACTTACAAAGGTAATAAAGGGATTTAAAAAAAACCTAGTAAATAAAATAAATAAAATAAATAATCTCTCTTTTGACTTCTCTAGTTCCCGTGTTTGTAATTCTAGCTTAGCCCTGGCAGCTGTGCCTAATCTTTTAGGTTCAATACATGCCAGTTAAAATCTAACCCTTTTTCCACTGCTAGAAATGAAATTATCACATCAGGATAAACAAAACACTGAGTTATAGAAAGAATGAATTTGGGGGATAAATTTCTGTCTGCTCTTAAAGCTATTTATCAACAACAATCAGCTCAGATTATAGTTAATGGGGGATTAACAGAATCGTTTAAAATTGAAAAAGGAACTAGACAAGGATGCCCGTTATCACCACTACTATTTGTTTTAACAATGGAGATTTTGTTAATCAGAATTCGGGAGTCCTCTATTATAAAGGGAATTAAGGTTAATAAGATAGATTATAGGTTAAGAGCTTTTGCAGATGATTTGGTGTTAACATTAACTCAGCCGTTAGAATCGGTAATTGATATGATAGAAATTATAGCACAATATGGAAAGGTTTCTGGATTTAAGGTAAATAGCAATAAGACAAAAATATTGCCAAAAATATGTCTATGGATGATAAAGAGGCATTAGTTATGCATACAGGCTTTGAAATGGTTAAAAAGGTAAAATATTTGGGAGTTTACATAACAGCTTCTAATGCTAAATTGTATAAGAATAATTATGAGTCTCTATGGTTAAAGGTAAAAAAAGATTTAGATGATTGGAAAAAATTACAATTATCATTGCTGGGGAGAATCTCAGCTGTAAAAATGAATGTTCTCCCAAAGTTTCTTTTCTTGTTTCAAATGATTCCTGTTTTAAAGAAAGATGCCAATTTGGAGGAGTGGCAGAGGGGTATTAATAAATTCATTTGGGCGGGCAAAAAGCCAAGAGTTAAGTTTAAGATTATGCAAGATGCAAGGGAACGAGGAGGACTTAAAGTTCCTAATTTAAAATTGTATTATGATGCGGTGGTACTGACATGGATTAGTGATTGGTTAAATTTAACAAATAAGAATATACTTTCTCTTGAAGGATGGGATTTGTTATTTGGTTGGCAGGCATATTTAATTTATGATAAAAAGGTGGATACAAATTTTAAGGCTCATATTTTAAGGAGTGCCTTATTACGAGTTTGGAAGAAATATTATTATAAATTAAATTATAAAATTCCTATATGGGCAACTCCAGGACAGGTAATAGAGGGGATATCTAGGGGCGTTAATTTGGATAAAGTTTCTTATAAGGAATTACTTCATCCGTTTGGACAAAGTTGGCAACTCAAATCCTTAGCAGATTTGAAACAAGAAAATATTGAGTATTCATGGTTTTATTATAATCAATTGTCAATGAGGTTGCGTATGGACCAAAAAGTTGGTGTTACTATGCAGGATGAAAATTTGATGAAACAGATCAAAGACCAATCTCAAGCACATATTAAAAGAATCTATAATGTATTGGTGGAATTGGATTCAGAAACAGAATTGGTTAAGGATTGTATGATAAAATGGGCACAAAATATACAAGAACCGATTTTATTGGAAACATGGGAGAAAATTTGGATTAGAAATGTAAAATTTACCCAAGCTCAAAATTTAAGGGAAAATTTTTATAAAATGTTTTATAGGT